>NC_051155.1:60026403-60073240 GCF_013339745.2 Dermacentor silvarum | reverse complement strand
AGGGTAAAGCAATGGCCCACCAGAAGTCATCGTTCAGAAGAGAAGAGGAGGGTCCAGAATGCATCTGTCTTTGAATGGAACGCCAGAGGACTTAAGTCGCGTATGTCCATTTTCGAAGTTTGTATTCCTAAATCAGTTTCCATTATTGTCATTTGTGAGCCAACCGGTCATATCCCATCAGACTGTCCGGGTATGAGTGCATTACGTCTTCACCAGGGGCAATGCAGCAAGGTTATTGTTTTCATACGCTGTGACTTGACATATGTTCATCATCCAGTGCCACCTGACATGAAAACCAGTACGTGTTTGACTGTGAAGAAGAGAAAGGTCACTTCACAATTCTGGGAGCCTACTTATCACCATCAAGTCGTCTAAACTGCGAGCGCTTACGGAAATTTTGACAATGACTCCACAGCCATGGGTTATCACTGGGGATTTCAATGCCCACCATTACCTCTGGGGGAGCTCCAAGATTAACTCGAGGGGCAGAAGATTGGTGTCGATTGCTTCTGAACAAGAACTTTGCTTGTTAAATGACGGAAGCCCACCTATCTGCGAGGAACGGCGTATAGTAGCTGTCTTGACCTCAGCTTTGTTCGCGCTCCTTTAACAGAAGAGTTAAATGGTTCTCGGACTTGGAAACGCGGGGAAGTGACCACATCCCAACTTATCTCACGATTGAGGGGCTGACTAGCTCCAAGTGCTCCGGTACCGTCCAATCCATCGACTGGCCGAAATTTAAATCAATCCTGGAAGACCGCTGTCGAGACGAGATGCCATCCAGCCTAGGGGACGCAATAAAAGGTGCCTTACAGGTTGCCACACATTCGACTTTGAAAAGCTCCAAACGCACCGAATTCGACATCGAGCTAGAGAACTTCGCGCACTTCGACGCCGTGCGGAACGAAGATATAGGCGCACAAAGTCCATTCATGATTTGAGATTGGCCAGACACACACAGAAGAAAATACAGCGTCGAATGAATAAGCTGGCTTCACAACGATGGGCGTCTTTCTGCGAGTCTCTGGATCCCGAAAGCCTTTGTGTCTCATATGGAGAACTGTTCGGGGCCTCCGTGCAACCCTGGACAGCGCCACCCCATTTAGTTCCCTCGCCCTTTACCTACAATGCAGCGAGATTGAAGTCGCAGAATCCTTCTGTAGGAGGGATTGCCGGTGTAGCAAGTTCCACTGGAACGCAGACTCCTGACCACTCACCATCCTCACGTGATCCCCGTATGGAGTGCCCTTTTTCTCTGGACGAACTTGAAGCTGCGCTCGCTTTATGCAGGCGTTCCTCAGCCCCAGGACCAGATGGCATTACATACCGCGCTTTGTGTAACCTTGGTGAACGAGCTCGAATGGCACTCTTGCTCCTGTACAACGACTCGTGGCAGACAGGCACCGTTCCCCAGGAATGAAAATCAAGTCGCCTGATTCGCTCCTCAAAGCTGGCAAGTCGCCTTTGGACATTTCGTCATACCGTCCTATCGCGCTTGCAATTGGTAGGCAAAGTAATGGAACGGATGGTTCTAACGCGACTGGAGTGGTACCTAGAGCACTATGAAATTTACCCAGACACGTTAACAGGATTCAGGCGCGGCCGTTCGTCTATAGACAACGTTGTCGATTTGGTAACGTATGTCGAATTCCAGAAGGCCTGTAAACGCTTGTCTGCTGCCTTGTTTCTAGACGTTAAAGGAGCTTACGACAACGTCACCATGAAGCCATCCTTAAAGCGCTAGAAGTAATAGGACTTGGTGGCAAGACATACCTATGGGTTCGGAGCTACCTACAGATGCGATTATTCTACGTGCTCACCGGGGATGGCCCGACACCCCAGTATTACAGTAGCCGCGGAGTCCCTCAAGGCGGAGTACTAAGCCCGACGCTTTTTAATCTGACCCTTATTGGACTAATCGAGAACCTGCCAAGCACCGTTCGACTCTCTATCTACGCCGACGACATCTATATCTGGACGTCGGGGGTGACACGGCTTCAGCTTCGCGCTCGGCTTCAGAAGGCGGCCTCATCGACATCATGCTACCTTCGTAAACAAGGACTGGAGGTGACGTGGGAAAAGTGCGCAGTGGTGGCATTTACGCGGAAGCCATGTCTCATACGGCATATCAATCAACCGACAAGTGATATCGTCAGCAAGAGTCACAGGTTCTTGGGAGTTGTGATTGACAGAGATCTGTCCTGGACTCCTCACGTCAACCACGTGAAAAAGCGCCTGATGGCTATTTGTCATCTGTTCAAGTTCTTGCAGGAAAGAACTGGGGGGTATCCACACAATCCATGTTACAGCTATACAGGGTGTTGTTTGTTGGGTTCCTCCGGTACAGCCTACCTGGTATATCCAACACCTGCAAAACTAGTTTGCGTACAATTCAAAGCATTCAGGCGCAAGCTCTTAGGATATGCCTTGGAGTACCACGCAGTGCGTCAACGGCTGAAACTATCGCCATTGCTCAAGATTATTCAATCACAACGCACATCGCCATCGAGCAATGCGTGCACATGTCAGGCACATTGCCCGGACCTTGCCACCACCTCGCCACAATCACCGTGGAAGAGACCCCGCACGTCATATAGCACAACTGTCAGTGCATATCGTGCCTCGATTACATCGGAGTACGCACCTCCGGTCAGGCTGGTGTCTCCTCCGTGGTGTTTGTGCCGCCCTGAATCCGATTAGAATTCCAGGACTTCAGAAAAAGTCAGATTTATCACCGTCTGCACTAAAGCAATTGAGCTTACTTCTGTTGTACGAGAGAATAGCAGTCACGTGCACGTCTATACGGACGGATCGACTACATCGACCAGTTCTGGCGGTGCTGTGTTTATACCGACGAGAGGAGTAACAATGCGATTCAAGACCTCACATGTCACGACGTCCACGGCTGCAGAGCTCACGGCTCTGCGCAGTGCACTTCAATTTATAGACGCAGAGAGTCCTGGTACATGGGCCGTGTTTTCCGACTCGAGACCGGCTTTACAAAGTATGCAGGCAGTTCTCCGACGTGGAGCTCACGAACAACTAACGTATGAAATTGTCAAACTTCACCACGACGTCAAACAGAAGGCCACGAAATTATTTTCCAATGGCTACCTGGCCATTGCGGGATCAGTGGAAACGATCTCGCTGACAAAGCTGCCGAGAGTCACATCAAGAACAACACAGCGTTCCCATTCCTCTTTCCAGGACAGACGCTGGAAGGCAGCTTCGTCACCTGGCACGCAAGCTCTCTTTAACAGAGTGGAACAACCAAATATAAGGCGCACGAGGACTACACGAACTGAACCTTCGCTCCAACTCCGACCTCCACCCGGGATTCACCGACGTGAGGCATCGCTTCTATACGCTGTGGTTGGGAGTGGCTTTCACGAAGGCGTACTGTGCTTTGATTGGATGACCGAAAGTGCCACGTGCGACGTCTGCGGCAGCGAAGAGAACATAGAACATTATTGTGTCACTGCGATCGATTTCAGTCGGAAAGACAAACTTTATCGAACGCATTGCGACGACTTGACGACCGACCGTTGTCGTGCAGGTGCTCCTTGAAGACCGTCCCCATCGATCGTCAGCCCACAAAGCTGTGAAGGCACTGTTGTTTACTTGAGGACGACTGGCCTTTGTGAACGCCTTTGAATTGCTCAGGCCCTCCGCGTGCGTGCGCGAGCTCACCGTGTCCTTTCTCCCCCCCCCCTCCTCTCTATCTCATCTTTCTATTCCTCTTTCCCGTCCCCCAGAGTAGGGTAGACAACCAGACGCATTTCTGGTTAACATCCCTGCCTTCTCTTTCTCTACTCCTCCTCCTCCTTTGCTATCGCAATTGGTGCTTTCGCCTTTCGGGTGAAAACTGCGAAATTTTTTTCATCTCAATTAGAGCCAATTTCTTGATTCGATATATCACAAATAGCAGAGACAGTGGTGGAACGGCGTTCGGGCCTACTCATCATCAATGGTCCAATCAGCTCCTACAGCCGTTCATGAGGCGTCGAGATGGTGAGGCTGCCTAGAGAAATGTGCTCGCAAACATTCGATTCTATTTTATCTTTCGCTGGAGCTATAGCATTAAAATTGCCAATACACCCATCACTGAGGCAACAGTGCAGAAAAGCAATAAACGAAGTTCCTTTTTTTTTTGCATTCTTCGGCGCCTCTCATCTTTTTCAGTTTCTCGAGAGAGACATCGTTTTTTTCCTTGAACAATGCGGTCATCTATCTCGCACTTTACTCTAAGCGTTACGATAAAAGAAGTGGAATCCGGACACTTCCGACTTCGATTATTTCTACGTACGGCAAGAGCCCAGGCGCCTTTGCTGTATGGATACCAATCACCGCAAGAGGGGGTACGCAAGAGAGGACAATCAGATGCAGCTCTTCCACCTATCAAGAATTGAAACGCGTTGTGAAACGTGAGATAAGTGAGAGAATCAAGCTGTCGCCGTGTGATCGCGAAATCGGTGAAGCTTGTAATGTTTCGTGGGACGTCCCGGTAAAAGGGTGCAACTCCTGCACCAAAGGCGCCAAGTCGGCCGCTGGTACGAAGAAGGATAGACGAAGCGTTAAAAAATATCACTTAGCTAATGCCAGATATTTTATTTTCGCTTTCCGACACTTCGACTGCCCCTTCTTCGGGATGCCGCTCCAGGAATAAAAGCGACGCTTTCAGCTACTATAGCGCGCTTAACAGTCCAAACCCTCGGTCCACGCCTACAGGGGAAAGTGGCGCCTCGAAAAAATGCGTTTTAAACTCGATTTAACGCTTCACGGGAATCGCACACCCTCGAACCCGTTTCCTCATTTATTTTCAATTTAGCACGCAGTCAACTCTGTCGCCACGCTTCGTGATCGGAAAGCGACAACAAGAGCGCGAGGAAGTAAAAAACGAAAAAAGCACCCTAGCGGCAAGGGGAGCAAACGCTCTTAATCGCCCCGACGCCTAAACACGTTATAAATGAAGAGACGCATTCTGCCGCCACTAGCAAAAAACAACGTCAACAAACAACGATGATGTTACAGACGGCAACCTAGACAAGCAAACGATTCTCCCTACCATTGTGTGCTGCTTACACAACAAGCAGGGAACGGCTTTCAAGGCCAGGGAACGTGTTCTCGTTCGCATCTGTATGTAGGCGTGTATGTCTGCCCAGAGGGGCAGCGTACGCATTCCTTTCTCCACTGAGGGTGGTGCTGTCGGCACGCTGTCCGCTTGAAAGACAAATGGCACCGGGCGATCGGGCGCTGCGAACCCTCGATTCTTCCCCTTGGGTTCACGTGTTCACGTTCGGGCACTTGCTCGGGCGCGACGTTTTGAACGATGGTAACCGCTTCGCCATTGCGACACTGGATTTCAGGGCTTTTAAAAGGGCAGTTTCTTTTTCGTGTTTCTTGTTAACGAGAGGAGCGTGCAGCTAACAAATGAAATCTTAAGCGACAGCATGCATTACTGTCATTGTAAGTGAAAAACAGCCATTGTATAAAAAAGTTGTCGCAGTTTCACCTGAAAGGTGAAGCATCAATTGCGATAGCAAATTTGTAGAGAGCTATACGGAGTAATGATAGTAGCTTTATCAGCTGTATAAACTTGGACATGCAGCAGCACCGGCCACACGCAGAACTTGTCGACGCCGTCGGCGTTTTGCCCGCGTTCGCACAAAATGCGTGCGGCGTTGATAACTGTTGCCGGAGCCTCTGATATAAAATAGGCACTGGTGCCGCAGCTAAACGTCGCCTCCCTTTCCTCCCCCTTCCCCCCACGGCCTTTCGCGCGACGAAGAAGGCGCGTTTGCGCAACATATATGGTGATTGTAAAGCAGAAAAGAGACGCCTACTTCTGCAGCCTTAAGGGAGCACGGCGCAGAACGCGCGTTTTCTCCTCCGTGGGTTCACTCCCCGTGAAAGGGCGCGTCGCTCGCGCCATTTCACTCGCACATACAGCGTTCGGCGGCGCGCGGCGTCGATTTCATCTCCATTGACGTCATACGGAACCTCACGGCGACGACGACGGCGACGCCGACGGCAGAAATCTGCTTTGGAGTGTCCGTATAATTGCTATCGCAATAAAAAATATACAACACTGATAAAACACATGCTAGCAGCAACTCATTTAGCACGTGTTACGCAAGTTGCTGTTACGCATTCGAACAAAATACTGAAAAAACAAGATGCCCGTGGGCCTTCGCTGAAAGCATTTAATTACATATTTTTAATAACCTTAGGATGTGTTCATAATAACGCACATCCGCGTTAAAAGAATATTAGTTTTACCACGCGTGTCCTGGTTACTTGCACAGCGACAAGTAGTAAAGTAGGAAAACGATAAACAGCACGTAGTAGAAGCGAATATATTATTCGGCAGAATTATTTTCTTGTAGAACAATCCGAAAGACCTTCATTGGCTACTATTGCCTCAACATAAATCACTTAGCATTACATTTCAGTTGCTCGCCGAAATGATAGATTCACTTTCAGTCTACTATACTAGTCAATTTTGATGTTGTAGAGATTTAGACCATGTGCTCGTGATGTGCCCTGAGTATGCGCGCGAAAGACTGACACGGCAGCTACCTTGAGCATTTATACAATAGACCACTGTCGGAGGACCTCTTGCTATGGGCGCAGGGCCACAGAGTTGGCAGACGATAGAGTAAATGCGTGCTTTTTCACGTTTCTAGGCGACACGGGCCTGGACTCACGCTTGTGATAACATTTATGCAATCTGTCCTTTCATCTCGTTCTCCCATTATCATCCCCCATTGTGACCTCTTTCTTCCCCTTTCCCCTTCCCTTACGTAGAGTAGCAGGCCAGATGCTCCATTTTCCGGCCGACCTCTCTACATTTTCCAATCAATAAACTACTACTTCTCTATATAGTCAAAAGCTTTAGTGTAGAACGCGAAGTCGGCGGATTAAGTATCCAAGCTGCGCATCCGTACGCCGGATGCGAACAGTAGCGGTATAGTTATTCGTTACATTATTTTTGTAGTATATACATATGGCGTGTACCTTAGGAGGTTGCTAACGTTCCCCTCTCTTAACGCTCTGCAAATAAAAGTAGAGCTCTGGACGCCGGAAAAATGTGGCTCCAGTGGCGAATGCAACATTGTTTGCAACATACATCCCGAACATATTCCAACTTTCGTTTTTTTTAAGTGAACAAAAATAGAGTCAACTATGATTACTTCGCAGGAGGGGGCATGCCTCGCGCTGTCCAGCTTCAGATTATGTGCACCTCAGGAGGAAAGAAAGTAGGAATTCCAGCTTGTCATGAATAGGAGGTAGTGTTAGCCACGCTGCCGAACAAAAAGCAACGACTGAAAAGCCGTCAAGAGTTTCATGCTACCAGCTAAGTTCAAAAATGGCCCCAATGGTAGCTCAAAATTGCCTCACAAAACAACTGAAGACAAAGCGCGCTATCAAAGTGAAGCAGGAGGCGCCACCAAGTGAGTGTCTCGAGCACAATTAAAACGCGCTCGTTCGAGTTTCCAGACTTGTTGCCCATCTACAGGGCAAATTTCAATCTATCCTTGTATGACGTCTGTCTCTGGACATCGTAGTCAAGTTGCAGATAAGTTAAGGAGTTTTTATAAGAAGTAGTGGACATCACTACACGATTTTTATCAGGACGTGTCATGATGTTCTTGACGAGGAGTCAGCACTGTGGGTCTTAAAAAGGAGGTGGCTTGATAGCCTACTTTTACAGTCTACTAGATTGCTTACCTGTCGCGCGATGTCACCGGCTTCTTGTAATAAAATAGCCTAAAGTCGAGCACTTATTTAAAACACTCATATATGGTCTTTGAAGAGCAAGTTATTAGTAGAATACATGTGTCAGATGCGTTGGAGGTACGTTGGAGGTACGTTGGAAGCTTTGATCGAAGTTAGTGATTTCAAATACTTGGGGGTCAAGATTACAAATCGACTATCATGGGGTAGCCATATTGACGACGTTTGTTCCTCCGCTTCAAGAAAACTAGGATTTCTTAGACATAAACTAAAAAAACGCGCCATCTCAGATGAAACTTCTTGCATATAATACTTTCATTCGACCCGTCTAGAGTACGCATGCGTGGCCTGGGACCCATATCTTAAAAAGGATGTCAATAAACTAGAAAGGTCCAAAGGAGAGCAGTAAGATTCATATATAACGCCTACCACAATATTGATTCACCCTCATCATGATGGTACTAACAAAATTCCTCTCTTGAAGCAGCGCAGAGCGATTGCGAGGCTCAGTTTCTTTTCCTGCTCGAAATCAGCAGTTTAGTACATCCCGCTCATTCATTTCCACTTCTTCTTCCCGACAAACCAGACATTGTCACAATCACGATCTGACACCGTACTTTGCACGTACGAACCTTTTCAAACACTCGTTTTCCGCGAACCATTAACGAATGGAATGCACTGCCTTCAAATGTTTTTCCAGAACGTGGCTTTCCTGACTTCGAAAAACACATGCATCTTTTCGTCTAACGTCATTGTTGTATTGCCATACTATATTATGTCAACGCGTTATCTGAATTGTGTTTTCTAACCTTGTGTGCAGAAAACTGGATTGCGGTTAAACTGTTTGTGTACAATTTCGATATGTTTTCGTTACCCTTCTGCACATAAAAGTGTTAATACATAGTTATGCAAATTTTTCTACACGTGTATATTATCACCTTTGTTAGTGTATACTTGTCGTTCAGTAGCAATGTTTATTATAACCTTTTGTATAACTTCTTCGTTTCTTTCAATATGTTCCCTTTTGCCCCTCTGCTGGTCTTCGGACTGCAGGTATAATAAATAAATAAAAAATAAATAAATAAATAAATAAATAAATAAATAAATATAAAATAAATAAATAAATAAATAAATAAATAAATAAATAAATAAATACTAAACGCGGAGGCTGAGCAGAATCCATGACGAGACCTACAGATTTCTCTGGTTCGTCAAGTCATCCTTTATTTGTTCCCTGTTATTGATGATATTCTCAATGTAATAAAGAAGGCTAACAGAAATATTGGCCCGCAGTTTATGTTATATTATATGATATTATGTTTATTAATATGATATTATTTTGATCATTATTATACAGTTTATATATTATATTATTTAACACGAAGTGTCCTTGTATTAGCGGAAGCAAAGGAATCGTATCAGACGATTGTCTCGCATACAAGAAATCTACCGTCACTAATCAGATCAGTTCGACACAAGATACTCTTTGAAACAAGATACTTCGCAGGTCTGGACGGGTCCCCCACAGTGCACGAACTCATTTAGGCCATTGAACCTTGTTCTTATCATTGTTTACGCCCGGAATTCCAGCCAATCCTTGGCGACTTTCCTAGCCATATGTGAGTTTGGCCATTCAGGGTATATTGGCAAGAAATAATCTATTCCTCTTTCGAAGCGAAATACCCAACACTGCTTTAAGGGAATTCTAAGCAATATTTCGTTACGCTAGTTGTCACGGATAGTTGAAGAACAAATAAATGTTCGACGGTATGCTATGCACGACTACCACACTATTTAGTGTTTTGCAATTGGTGAGGTTCATATTGGAAAGTGGTTGCATTGTTGATGGGTGGTGTACTCCGATTCCAGGACGGCTCTGAATACAATAACCACATCGCACAATTACAGTGATAGTTCTTTACTGGCTGGTGAAATCTCAAAAATTCTAATATTGCATCTTTGGCTGGCCATCAAGTCTGCTTCAGTGGATTCCAGGCCATGTCGGTACTGAAGGAAATGAGGGGACAGACAAATTGGCCCCTACGGTACATAGCTTCGAAGCGTTGACATCTATTCGGATGAAATGCCAAGCTTATTTTAAGCAGGCTGCGGCAAAAAAAACTAAGTGAGGCCACGCGGTTCGATGGCAAGAGGGTTTGACCGTTTTTGCACTTTGGAACATACCAATGCTTGATTTTGATGCACTCATACATCGTCTACGACTGGATGTGGCTTAAGTGCCTTACATAGAATTGAGAAGAGAGAGTCTGGTGCTTGCATCTGCTGTAACGCGCCAGATTCGTCTGTAGGACATTTGCTCACTGTGTAAACGCAACGTGAGCACCTGCTAGAGACCCTGCATGCGCAGCCGCTGGCACTGGCTGGATAGGCTTCCTTTGTCCGTGATCAAGGTTTCTGGGCCACGGTCATACTTGGAGAAACAATGTCACAATGTCACAGCACTTGATGACTATATAATAGTGCCCTTAGGCAGTCAGTCTCTTTTAAAGACTATCGTTCGTGAATATGTCTTAAGAATTCGACTTCATGCACGATCATATAAAGTAGCATCAATCCCTTTTGTTTTTGGTGGAGTGTACTGTAAATGTTTCCCTGATGAGTGACGTAGTGATGCGCCTATTTCTGCCTTGTGTATGAGGTTATTTTTTTTTCTTTTTCTTTCAATAACTGAAGAGGTGTTTGGCCATGTGCGCTCCAACTGTATTTTCCCTTTTGTTGATTTATTGAGGTGGCGTTCTTTGTCAATAAAACGTTTACGCGTAACCACCTTTTAGTTTCTCGTGTTGGATGTAATTTTCTCTTAAACGCAGCAACTGTTGTGTTGTTAACTGTTTTGTGAATTGTTACTTCTATACGCACTATAGCTGTTTGGTCACTATTTCTATACTTCATAACACGTGCAGTTTTTCTTTTCCCTCATTGATATATTTAAAGGATCCTTGGCGATGCACTTTAGCGGATGCACTTAATTCTTGGTATGCACTTTATTGGCGGCCGCATTTCAATGGGGGCGAAATGCGAAAACACCCGTGTACTTAGATTTAGGTGCACGTTAAAGAACCCCAGGTGGCCGAAATTTCCGGAATCCCCCACTGCGGCGTGCCTCATAATCAGATCGTGGTTTTGGCACGTAAAACCCCATAATTTTTAATTAGCTTTATTAAGTTTCATGTTGGAGAGCAGTTCACGTTCCCCGGTTAGAAATATTTCATAATTTGCATGACAAATGATACGAAGTATTGGGCGCTAGCTAGATCATCAAGGCAGCTCTTCAAAGGTGCATACCAACTATTGAACACAGTTCTTTGTCCCCAGTACGAGGTCGAGCGTGAAGCTCTCCGGACAAGCATTGAACCGGCTGGACTCTGTACCATTTTCCGAAATGAAATCCTTGGAACATTGCCGCACGCATCGATGGCACAGAAAGCGATGAAAGCGTTGTGAAGTACCTGAAGTAGACAGGTCTTGACGACCGTGCGTAGACTTGGTGCGAGCCTTCAAATGTTCGCGCAACTTTGCTCTCTCTGTCTCCTCTCTCTCTCTCTTCATCTCTATACCCCCTTCTCCCAGTGCAGGGTAGAAAACCGGACGGGCGTCTGGTTAACCTGCCTGCCTTTTTTTTCTTCTATTTTTCTCTCTCGCTCTCGTCGAAGGCACCCTTTTAACATGCCACTGTCTCCTCTCCATCCACGTGCACTTGCGGCCTAAGCGTACCTGCATTGTGGTGTTTAGGCCTTTACACACTACGGACAACAAGGTAGCCAAATTCAGCTGCTAGTCACTATTCATAAAAGTTGGACTGAGAGCGTGTTCAACGCCGCCACCGCTAAGGACGCCGACGTCCGTCGGACCAATTCATCTTAATACGCACCCCTCGTACGACGGGTGAACGACGCCCTAAACGAATGCGCCGTTCTCTGATTATTCTGCTCTCACAAACGCGCTACACCCTCGCCTGCACACCACCCTCCTCGTCGTCGCTGCGACAGGAATCAGCGTCAATATGGCGAAGAGACCGTGTTTAGCAACTGGGCCAAACAGCTCCGGGGCTCTTACTAAGCGGCCCTCATGTTTATGACGCTGCTAGCGGAGTGAATGATGGAGTGTATCTGTGACGCGAGATGGCTGCTGCGCAGTCGCGGTGCTCGCATTAGCACCGCGACTGCGAACGGCGCCTCCAAACGGCGATTGCATCGTTAGGTGCCACGAGGGAGAAGCATCGGTTGCCTTTACCACCTGATACAATTCTGCGCTAAGATGACGACGTACTGCAAATTGTGCTGTGCTCGATCATCGCTGCGCCGGGAGACGAGCGATTAGGTGCGGCAGTCTGACGCGTCGTACGAAGAGCTGTTAGCCGAAGATGAGTTACTCGCGGCGCTATTAGGACAACCTAATAAAGTGATCGTCAAAGGTCTGCAACCAAGGAATTAGGATGGATATTGACGCACTTATTACATCTTTCTGGGGTTTTACGTGCCAAATCCAGTTCTGATTATGAGGCACGTCGTAGTGGAGGGTTCCAGATTAATTTTGACCAGCTGGGGTTTTTTAACGTGCACTACAACGCAAGCACACGGGCGTTTTTGCATTTCCCCTCCATCGAAATGCGGCCGCCGCGGCCGGGATTCGATCCCGCAACCTCGTGCTCAGCAGCGCAACGCCTTAGCTGACTGATCCACCGCGGCGGGTGACGCACGTGTTAAGCAAAAAGAAACAGCTAAGAGGCCCGTTGTGAGTTATTTACTCTCTGGCAAGTGTACAATCGCTCGGTTTTGCAGCAGACAACTAGCTTTGGTAGCACCGTTCCACACACCTGCTCATTCTATTGGCATTGCTTTAGCCGGTAGCTTGCGGCTACAGTGCCAGCGAACTTAGAGCAGGACATTACAATGTTTCTATTAACAGTGGACTGTGCTGTAAAAGTGAGAATGGCAGTTTTTGGGATGGAGCTTCACTTGCGCGCGATGGTGGCCCAAATGTCTCGACCACCCTAGAGGTCTTCAGAGCACTGGCAAAGAAATTCTGTGGTATATACAAGCATAACAGGTCCATTAATTTCCCTCACCTATGCTTTTCAAAGCCATGTCTATTTTATTTTTCATTATTTTTCATTATTTTTATTTTCTGCTATTGAGGAAGTGCAGGAAAAAATCCATCTTCCACAGAAATGGTACCACAGACAGATAGACGACGAACAAAGGATTCAGAACGTTCATGGATAGCGTCTAGCCTTAAACAGGTTAATTTTAACTGATCTGTCATTAAAAAGTACTTGGTATGCGGACAAAAAAATTCCTAATGTCCTCATACTAAGTACTTTTGATGATATGTACGCCTGACAAGCTCACCGGCATCAATTCGTAAATTGCAATATGTCTCATAAAGTAATTAACTAGGAGGTTATAATTAGTGATTTTTGTTAATTAGTTGAATATGAGTTCGATTTCTCGTGCTACTAATGTCCGCCTCATAGAATAACCTGGCTGAATGATAAGAATTATGCTACCTGCCACAGGCGATTTCTAAAAAATCCGTAAAACTTAAAAATGAACACCCTGTATATATATTGAGAGAGAGAGAGACAAAAATAAGGTAATGAATAATTCATATATTATTCAAACTTGAGAACACTTCCTATTCGGGTGGCACGTAAATCGTGCTATCGTAATACATAAGCAACTTTTAAAGATATTTCTAGAAAGGATTCTCATCATTGGAACCAGGTTTCTCTTTGGTTGTGCCCATTGTTTGACGAAGAGATAGGGTTCAATTTGGATTTCAATTGAATTTGCTTTTATTTACATAAACATACAATTTATGGGGTATTTAAGGAAAATGTGGCACACAGCAACTTGACGGGCCATAATACCCAGTCTGAGCACGCCTACGCCAATGCAAAATGCTGCACCTGTGTAGACTGCGAAAACAGCTGTAAATTCAAACAAAAGCCGAAGCCCCCCTTGTGCTGAAAGCAGCCAGTCATTCCGCTTGCATCAATTTAATGTCATTGAATCTTTATTATAAAAACTACCTAGTATTCCAATTTCTAAAGAACAATAATTGCATTATTGCAATAGACATCCTTTTTGAACAAGCAGCAACGCAGGAGTCCTTGTCACATATTGAAATACATCTCCATTCATGATGTTCTTTAGATATGTATTTGTGCTTTTCTTGTTATTTTTTTCGGATTGTATTTTAGCAGCATCAATCGTGCCATGTAGTGTTTATTGTTTGTGTTGGGTATTTACTACCTGCAAGATCTTGTATTACACGTAGAATAAATAAATAAATAAATAAATAAATAAATAAATAAATAAATAAATAAAAAGTTGCCTAGGGGATGTGCGCAAAGGCCCTAAAAAGCTTGACGTGGCGTTTGCTCCCAAGCCTCATATTCCCGCTTAGACATACCTCAAATTTTACTGCAGATGACAAATATGTACCGTGGTAAGAAAAAAAAAATACGTGGCGACTAAATATACTAAAAAGCTAGAGGACGCAGCTCGCCCTGCGGCCAGCGCTTGGCATTCCAGTAGCAAAGCGAGCAACACGGGTATTCATGCGAAACGCAGAGTACGCAGAACCATCGACGAAAATTCGCCACAAGAAAGGAATCAAGGATCGGGACGTAACGTGATACGGGCTGCCTGCTTCGATACGGGGGAGGGCAGGGGAGGATTCTCGCTCGCGGACGCCGGTTGTAACCAGAGAGCAGTTGTACCAATGGGATAAAGTTTGCGTTGTATGAAACAGAGAACTGGGCGAGTAGTTACAGTCGATGCATACTCGGGAACGGCGCTAAAGACACTAGACGGGAGAAAAGAACGAAACGGACACACAGATGCGCCCTCAGTATTATATGACTGTTAAATAAAATTTATTGAAGTTTAATGAACTTTAATAATGAAGTTTAATAAAGTTGAATGAAGTTGAAAGTCAACATATTTTTTTTCTTTTTTGCGAACATGTCACATGGTTTAGAAGTGCGCAAGCAAGGCATATTAATCGCCATGGCGCTGTAGCGTTTGGGGTGTGGTCCCATAACGGTTCGGAAAGCGCCGCGTTCACTTGCTTTCGTGTGATTGGTCAGCATGGAGCGTTAGCTGACGGAATCGCTATTATGACCAATCGCGTGAGCGCAAATGAACGTTTCGCTTTCCGAACCACCCTGAGATCACAACTTGGAAGGATGTAGATTAACAAAGCCCGCTAGCCGCAACATTTCAAACGCATCAAGATTTCTAACTCCTAAGACGAGCATGTTCTGTTAACTTGTGGAATGTCTCTGAGGCTGCGGGCATGTTGTGGATGATCTGCAGGCAAAGTTTAACGTTTGTGGGTTAATTATGGCATTTGAAGATAACTACAGAACACTAGAACGTCAAATCTATTTTCGGACGCTATACAAAGTGCGTAGAAAGTTTCGCGCTTGTTCTCGGTGGACTGAATATGGCAGCTAGTCTATATTTAGGGAGAATGGGACAGGTTATGGATGATGCGCTGGGAAAGCTTGAATTGTGTGGGTTGTTGACGACCATTGTAGTAAAATACTTCGTTCATCACGTAAAATTGTTATACGAGTTAGCGCAGGTTTTCTTCGTGTCCCGACAAAACGCAATGTGCAACTAAGTGTGAATTTGTAGGAAGTGGAGCCCACGTTTAGGTATAAGCTTACCAAGAATAATCATTGACTAAATTATGGGTAGTGAATTTACTAATAAAATTGCTCGAAAGAAAATGTTTGGTGGAAACTACATTGTAATTCTGCTAAGCCGCAGAAGTCTGCACTGTTTTTTTAAACACTTTGTTTGGAGGAATTTGTACGTGCGTGCTTTGTCGAGTAAATGCCAGATTCAACTAGCGGGAGTTTGTTTATCCTTATCCACTTCCTCCACGGAAAACAAAAACGTTGTCCAGCCCATACATTGAAATGTTAACAGTCGAAGATGCGCACAATGTTTTTTCTGTGCTGTACCACCCACCGGACGGTGACATAGAAAAATGCCTTAATCTTCTAGAGGGTCTCCTAGATTACGTATCCAGAAATCAGCTTCGTTTGTTTCTTTCTGGTGATATAAACATTGAGTACAGGCTGTATCACCGTCACAGAAAGAGTTTGATATCATTGTGCATGGCTATGGTTTTTCTAATCTTATCGATGCCCCGACACGTGTTTACATGCTCCAGCTCTACGACGATCGACATTATAATCACTAATTTTGATGGGCAGAACGACTTCCGGTACAATAATGTCAGACATCAGCCCTTCCTTGATCATTTAACCCATTGCGCCACAAACGCATTAGCAGAGAGCTACACAGACGCGCCTTATATATCTAACCAATGCCTCCTAAAAAAAACTATGCCTGGGACGTGAGCCGGAGACGCGGCGCCCTACCCTTTCCGTTTTCCTCCTCTCCACATAGTACAACCCCTAGAGCCTCGCGCGGCGAACGCTTGCAACACACCAGCGGCGGCGGAGCGTCGCCGTGCCATGGTAACTCGAGCAGACGACGCACGCCCGCCTTTGCCTACCGTGACCTTTGCTTCACCAGACGACATTCATGCTACATATTGTCGCGTTGAAGTGACGGTTGGCAAGAGAGGAGGTGACTTGGGATAACAGTAGCTTTATTTGGACGAACTTGTGCCCATAAGCGAGCTTCTGGCGAAACTATTCGGCAGCGGCGAACACAGCATGCACGGTTGACCGTCTGCAGAAAGAATGCCAGCGTTCTTCAAACGCATCTCCAACGCGCTAGCGACGCGGCGCTGTACACGAGTTAATGACGAGATAAATTTTGAGCGTAGCTCTCTTCGCCACGCGTTTTTTTTACCACGATTTTACCAATCTTGACAAAGTTTTAACTCTTCTTCGAAAATCTGCCAAGTGACTGTAATGCTCAAAACTTCAAAACTTATTTCACAGCATTGTCGATAAACGGCCGAAAAAAGCTTATAAAAAAGCTAGGACTTGGACTCGGCCGGCATCTTCTGCCGGACGGCCCAGAGCTGATCTTCCTTCGAAGAAAAATTTTGTCACGCAGCAGGCGCGTGCTCTACGCCGCACCTCAAATGCACGCCACGAGTGCGCAAGCAACCGCCTGCACAACGCGTAGTTACAGTGATTCTGGCCACTGTAGCGTACTTTCTGTACCGTAGTCAGCTGCGCCGACACAGCGTTGCCGACAGCGTCACTCCGGCAGTACAGTCGCTAGCGCCAACTCGCGGCGCTCGCTCGCAACGCACGGCAGCGTACCTCCAATGGCAAAGCAAGCGACGTCCCAGGCATTGTTTTTTTAGGAGGCATTGATCTAACACTCCTCCGTGTACCCGCGCTCTTGCTCGGGGCGGTGCCGCCGCCTACGAGCAGAAAAGAGAAGTACTGCATTATGACACTAACGCGCACCGACAGTGAACGCTTCGGTGGTCTCAGCACTACGACGCCTCGATGCCAGCATTCGAAGGGACGCTGGCATCAAGAAGCACTACCAACGCCACCTAGGTGGCGTTCACCGTACTCAGCACAGCGGAGCGTGGCCTCCGCAATTAGCTCTGAAAATGTTTCTGAAGTTGATCGCGGAGGCTGCAATTACGACGCGCTGTACGCGCTGATTTGACTCGGTGACGATTCAGTTACGTGCTTTGTCTTGCGCGTTGTATTAGTGTGTCAGTTACGTGCTTCGTCTTTCGCGTTGTGCTAGCGTGTGCAGCGTAGTGCAGCTTCCATATGCACGACGGTTGCTCATGGTCATCGACGTTGGTAGTCGTGATGGAGGAGACGTGCCATCTATGCACATTCCCCATCAAATCCTACCAGTATTCCTTTGCAATATCAGCGCATCGATGCCATTACTTTAGATCGTTTTCGAACTGCCGTTAGTGCACTTGAATGGTGCGACGTGTTGTCTTTGAACAATGTAGAAGATTCATATCACGCACTCATAACAAAAATCAAAGTTGTATATGACAAATGCTTTCCATTACAACGCACTCGGAAGCAAAAAGCCAGAAAGCCTTGGATGACGTACGAATTGATACGCAAAATAAAAACAAAAGATAAACTGTTCGCCCAGTTTTTGAAATCCAAAGAACCTTCGAAGTGGCAGACATACAAAAATATCGTAACCAGTTAAACCGGGAGCTCAAAGTAGCTAAAGTACACTACACTATTTTAAGAACGCATTTTCACATTCAGCTAATAAATGTGTGAAGAATCAATGGGACCATCTAAATAAAATTCTAAACTGCAGTTCTAAAAACATTGTAACGTCGCTTACGAAGGATGGGCTTACACTTAGTGGAGAAGACCTCTCTAATGAATTTAATAATTTTTTCATTAATATTACTGAAACTTTGTGTTGTTCTAGCACTCCCACAAACTACGCCCACCACGCACCTGGTGTTTCACATTCTCTTTTCATGTTTCCACAACAGAAAGTGAGATAATTACAGTGTTTTCGAATCTTCGAACAAGTAAAGCTGAAGACAAAGATGGATTTCAAATCAAACCTTTAAAGTATGTTATCGACTTGTTAGCTCCAGCGATGATGCACATTTATAACCTTGCTCTTGGTACAGCAGTTTTTCCCAAAGAAATGCAGGTAGTGAAAGTTACTGTAATTCATAAAGGGTGATGCATCAAACTTGTCAAACTTTCGACCAATCTCGAGTCTTCCAGTTCTATCAAAAGGCCTAGAAAAAGTGATATATATCAGAATTAATAAGTTCCTAATAAAACGTGATGTCTTATCTGATTGTCAATTCGGTTTCCGGCAGAAAATGTCCACAGAAGCAGCATTGATGAAGCAAAAGGACATTATAATTGATGGATTTGAAGCAAAACAATTAGTACTCGGGATATATGTAGACTTTTCGAAAGCGTTTGATCTCCTAAATCACGACCTACTAATACAAAAACTTCAACACTATGGAATAAGAGGAAATAGCGTAAGATTATTGGAGTCCTACCTGAAACACCGAAAACAGATGGTTGTTCACAACCATGCATTTTCCAGACTAGCACCCATCCGATAATGTGTACCACAAGGAAGCATTTTAGGGCCTCTACTGTTCCTTCTTTACATTAATGATATTTTTTTGCCCCAGTTGCAGTAAATATCATAGCATACGCCGATGACTTAACCATGTTAATTTCAGGTAAAACAGAACAAGATGTATTTATTAAAGGGAATTATTTTTTGGAATACTTGCGGAAATTTGGGCACTCAAAAACTGCTTGAAGATTAATACAAACAAAACTAAAGGCATTTTGTTTAGACCGAAAAACAGAATACATCGCTGTAACTTTGATCTTGTTTTAGGGAATAGTAAAATTGAGATCGTACCAGCTGTAAAAAGCCTAGGTGTGGTTTTTACTGAATCACTTAGTTGGGATGCGCATGTCGATAGCGTAAGGTTAAGAATAAACAGAATAAACGGTATAGTAAATCGCCATAGACACGTACTTCCTCAACAGGCAAAGATCATGATATATAATGCATATATACTACCAATCATTTCCTACTGTTTTACGATATGGGGCAAAATGACAAAACAAAATGAACAAAAAATACTAGTTGCTCAAAAACGAGCAATACGTCTAATCGCGAATGTACCATGGTACACACACACTAACTCGTACTTCACTGCTTTCCATATCCTCAAAGTCACCGAGTTGTATCCCTACAAGTTACTGATTATGTACCAAACCGCAGTTCTGGGTAATAATGACCGACTCTTGTCCTTATTCAAACTAAACTGTCCCATGCCTGCTTACAATACCCGAAATTCTCTTCAATGGTGCCAACCTTTTGGTCGCACTACATATCGCCAACAGTCTCCATCATATGTCTTACTGAGGTACCTTAATATTCTCCATGCAAATAACATTTTTGTTGAAAAAATTTCAAAGGGCATGCTGATTAACCACCTTTATATGTTTGAAAATGTTTAGCAATTATTTCTCTGACCTGTCTTAGCTGATGAGTGTTGTACATATCATTTTTTTATTTATTTATACAAATGGTTGTAATCTTGGCCTACTGTTACCAGTACGTTACAGTAGAAGTGTCTGTTAGATATGGGATTTATAGTTTATTTGGTTTGCTTGTGTTTTTTTTTTCTTTTTGACCGATGCAAGTATGTCAGTCTCAGTGTACTTTAAGTTGTAGTCTTAAACAATCGTTGGTGTTGCTGTTTATTCATTTTGTGCGTACAATGCATCTGTCTGAATGACGTGTGACCTACGGGCGCAGGGCGTTTCTCAAGCTGCACAAAAGCAGCTTTTTGCTCGGCGTCCGCTCTTTGTGTTCAACTGTACCACAAAGAGAAATAAACTTGTATTGTATTGTATTGTATTGTATTGTATATGGTGGTGGTGGTGGTGGTGGTGAATTGTAGCAACAGGCGGGTTTAGCCTGGCGATCAAGGCCGGTAATTACTCCGCCCGAGCGTCTCTTACAATATTGCTGCAGGGTTTCACCATATGTCCATCAAACCAGTCTCCATTAAGAATTAAACAAGGAGACGTGAAGTCTCTTTGCGGGCTATAACTGATCCCTCGGGAAATACAAGGTGCTGCAGGCCCGCATGCGGAAGGTCCTTTATTTTTTTGCAGATTCTCTAGGAGAGCGTCCCTTTCATCTTGGAATTTCGAGCACGACCACAGAAAGTGTCAATTGTCTCCTGTATCGTCACATGCCGTACAGTTCGATGAATTGATTCGCCCCGTCTTAAATAACCAGGACGGTGTACTAGCAGATCCTGTCCTTATTCGATATAGAAGTGAGGCTTCCTCTCGGTGAAGTGTCTTGGTTACGCAAGGCATATGTGGTGGAACCCAAAGTGACCCAGAGTGATTTCGAATGTCAAATTTTTTCACTTGATTACTCTTTGGAGCCTTGACTTTGGGGGATGATAGAGCGCTGCGTATACAAGCGCATCAGCTTTTTTGTTGCCAGAAATACTAGTGTATGAGGGAATCCACTGAAACTTTACTGTGAAGCCTTTGTCACTAAGTACTTTAACGATGGCTAGTGATTTGCGTGGGAACTTGATGGATGGCAGACCCCGGTATAGTTGTAACGCGGCCTTGTAAGCCGTAAGGACAACTACAATCTGCGGAGGCAAAGTCTTTAGTTTGCGCAGAGCAGAAGCTATTGCTACGCCTTCCACAACTGACGACGAGGCTATACAGTCCAGACGGCCAGACCACGTGTATGTCAGAGAGGGCATATAGAACGCAGCTGCGCAGCGGTCTTCGTCTACTTTGACAGAGCAATCTGTGTATACGTGTAGGTGATTCGGGTAAGTCGTGTTCAAATGTTCCAGGACTAGTGACTTGGCTTCTGCAGAAGGAATGCAGCTCTTAGACTGCAATCGTGGCATATGATGTCCTCGAATGTCCAGGGCGGTTCTATCTTTTTGACTCAGTCTCGAGCAGCGCAATCCTAAGACGCGAAGCGTATTCGGTGCTGCATAAAAATGTGAGCGCGGTCTGTTACCTATACGTCTCAAGAGGGCTTTGCCGGGCGTAGACTCACTCAATCGTAGTAGCAGGGTAATGAGAGTCTAGGAAGCCTGAAGTCGCAGAGGGCGTGACTCAGCTTCGTATAGCACTTTCTTGTTCAATGACGGTTGAAGGACTTCAAGGCAAAGTCGAATACCTTTTCTGTGGATGGCTTCTAAGCGCTCGTATTGGCTATCTCAGGGTGACATCAGAGGTAGCTGGTACAGGATCCGACTGGTAACCAACGCTGTATGTAGCCGTAGCATCGACGATGGGTGGTTGCCCCAGCGTATGCCAGCGACTCGCTTGAGCACATGCAGCCTCTGTGACGATGACGCCAAGCGCGGCACCAGAGCAGCCTGTGGTCCAAGGTAACGCCAAGAAATCGGACGTTGGTGACTTGTCGAATCTGGTATCCGTCCATATTAAGCTTCAAGCGAGTAGATTATCTTTTCACTCCAGGAAATAGTATGAATGATGATTTCTCTGCTGATAGTGGTAATCCAAGCGTTGCCAAATGGCTCTGAATGGCATTTACTGCTCCCTGCAGCTATTCGTGCGAGGCGCCGATGCTGGTAGCTGGAGACCCATATGCAGATATCATCGGCATATGTAGATATCTTCACCAGTGTTCGATGGTTTAACGTTCTTGGGAGGCTAGCCATGGCGATGTTAAATAATAAGAGAGATAAAACACTCCCCTGTGACACGCACCTGTTTCATCGCTCAAAGTGTCACCAATCAAGACGAACTCTGATGCGGTGGTCATTGAGAAACGTATGTATGAAGTGCAAGAGATGACCCGTGGCGCCTATAACTTGTAACTGGCTGATGATGGCTGTTCCAGACACGTAGTCGTCAGCTTTGGAAACATCCATAAAAACGGCAAATGTCGACAGGCCATCCGCACTGTAATAATCTATTTGGCTTAATAGGTCCAGCACATTGTCTTGAGTACTTAGACGCTGCCGAAACCCAGTCATGGACAACGGTAGGTTCCGACCCTGCTCAACATACCAAGTGAGTCTTGTGCACGCCATCTTCTCCATCAGCTTCACTGCGCAGGAGGTCAGCGATATCGGTCTGTACGAGTCTAGAGCTGCAGGATTCTTTCCAGGCTTCAGAACCGGTACCACCCATGCTACCTTCCATAAATGTGGGATATCCCCTCTGGCCCACACTTGGTTAAAAAATGCCAGCAAATCACGTCATCTCTCAACTGGTAGGTTAGCTCAGCGTCTGATTACTGATAAGGTCAGGTCCCACCGCACAGCGACGTCGGAGGCTGCTCATAGCTAGTTCCAAATCTTTCAGTGTGACAGGAGCATCCATCAGAGACGACGATAGCGGTGGAGGCGCGTTGATTGTGCCGGTTGACCTGCCAAAAGAGTATACTTAGGGTTTCAAGTGGCGTGTTTGGTCGAAAGTTTCTGACGACCCACCATATCCTTGGAACTGGCATGTAGGCGTGCACAAAATGCTGCTCATTTATCTCTTCTTAGTTTCCTTGTGTAACGTCGAATCCCTGCGTTAATTCTGTTATATATAGTCTTCATTGGTGGGTCACACTTCGTCCTCATCAGCCTCCGTTCCGCTCTTCTACGGGCAGCACATAGATTTTTGCGCTTTGGATCCGGAGCGGGGAAGTGGTCGGGTAGCTTCAGCTCTGCGGTGGCTAATCTCTTGCTACTTAGCATGTCAGCGAACAGGTCTCCAGATGATTCGTTTAGACTGTCGCTTTTCGTATCCCAATGCGTCACAGGACAGGATCTTCGGCCCTTGGTTCTATATCCAGCAATGTTGACGAAGACAGGAAAATGGTCACTACCAATTCTATCTTTACTCGTCGTTGACGATGCGAGGGTGTCCGCTGAGTGTAATGTCAAGTCAACGACACTGTAAAAGGCTGGTGGTCGAAAAAACGTTGGCAGTTTGTCATTCGCAACGCACACTCCCTCAGTGTTTAAAGCACTAACAATTTGCTTCCCACGTGCATCAATCACCTTGTCGCCCTAGAGAGTATGGTGCGCGTTAAAGTCCCCACATATAATCCTCGGAGTCGGGCAGTGGCTGCAGATGTCTCTTATGATTTCTCCCATCGAGACCTTCTGGCGAGAGTTCACATGGACGTCATGTTGAAGCTTTGGTTTCCCAGCCACACTTGTACAGCAGTGACCTCCAAAGCACTGCTGCAAACGTATTGAACTAGTAGAACGTACTGTCTAACATACAGGCTGTTTCAGCTAACTTGGACCAAGTTATGGTCGCTAGATGGGTAGTTGTGCCGACCGAGCGTAGTTCACCACTTCTCCGCATCATGACGCAGATGTGGCACTGCGGACAGTATAACGGTTCATCTGCGCGCAACGTCGGCTGCGCTGTGTAGACGAGCAGCATGTTGAATAGTATCACTGCCTCTGCTCTAGCTTTGAAGTACGCGTTATATAATGCCGTTTTGAGCAGTGTGGGCAAAGCCTGAATGGGGAATTTGTTACTGTCGTCTAGTCAGAAGACACGATATGCTGAAGTCAATTTTCTAGTTTGGCGATTGGTCACATATCATAACATTATTCATAACATCATAACATTATTCACAGCACACGCCTCCGCTTCAGGTGCTTCCTCTTCTCCCTGTTGCTTTCGCGCGCCATGTTCTTGCCCTTGACAAGAAAGTAAAGGCGTGTAATTGAATAGAACTTCACAACATCGTTTGTGAGCTCTGTCTTGTGCCGCTCACAGCCGATCAAATTCGGAGGATTCAGCTGCAGAACGGAGGCAAAGTCGGCGATACTGTTCCTTCGCAACTCCTTTAACCTGTAGCACAGCGTGAAGGCGTCTTCGAGCGATGCTACCAGTTTTTTTTTAGTGCTTCAGAAGGAAGCAACAGCCCTGACCTACTCATTCTGTTGAATTCAGTAATGTCCCTGAGCAAACGGAGCACTTGGTTCGATCTTCACAGGAACTTCCTTGCTATGCATAGCCTGCTATATAAAATATAAGCCTAGAGTCACTGTCCTTTTCCCTGTAGCAGCGCAGTGGCGCTCGATGTCGCACGCGCTGAACATCTCATGTGCGGCTTGCAAATTTCCAATGTCGATCGAGGAGCTCATCGACGTACGCTTTTCGGTGTACCGCTTGCTCATTAACGTCGCCGATACTGAGCAACCTGCTGAGCAGCCCGGGGCGAGCATTTCCGCTGTCTTTCTCACAAATTTAGAGCCCGACTTGCAGTTCGGAGCGAAGCAGTAAGTCTCCTTGGTGGTCTTCTTTGGTGGAGCAATGCCGCCGCTAATCTCGTCGGTCATTTTTCCGACCTGGAACATTCCACATCGCTTAGGAACTTGCAAACAGTACGAGATACCCGGAGCTCTTCACTTTTGAAACCGACACGAACAGAATACAACTTTTCCAATACGGGCTTTATTTATTTATTTATTTATTTATTTATTTATTTATTTATTTATTTATTTATTTTTATTTATTTTATTTTTTTTGCTCTCCGCCTGTCACCTGTAGCAGACGACGCGCGCTGCAGAACCGTTCTACTGACCGCAGCGCCAATTTTGCGTCATGACGCGGAGAAGCGGTGAACTACGCTCCAGACGCGCCGGTCGGCACACTTAACCATCTAGCCACCGTAACCAAGTGTTAAAAAAACAAACATAGGCGCTACGCATGTCGAATTTTCGCAGTATTGTTCTGAGAAGTATGGAACACGCCATGATATTTTTTTTTTCAATTCGCCAAGCTCGGTAATTAGCAAACATTACTTAATTAACTTTTTAAATGCTAACTCTAGCGAAAAATCTTCAATACTAAAGTTGTAGCGCTTGTTCAGAAACATCGAATTATTAATTCTGTGCTAAGACAACTGCCCTGTTTAATGTTTTTCCAGCCTTTCTTTAAAGTGCGCGAAATTTCAAAAATACAACGTGACTTCCGGCTAACGCGCCGCGCTTTCAGTGCCCTCAAATATAAGTTCAACGAATTAGCAAAGGCTGCTCCGCTCACTGGGGTCGAGGGCTTTACCTTGGTGTAAGGTGAATTGTCTTTAAAATGAAAATTTTGCGTCACTCTTCACAAATTATCTAGCAGCGGCAGTGCTCGAGCACTTTGGGAGACAACCACGGCTAGCTGCCACCAGCTGACTTGCTCACCGACATGCTTTTTTCAAGAGGCGATACATGGCATTGATGACTCTCTCCGACGTTTCCCGCTGATCTGGCGCGATTTCTCTGAAGAACCGCTGAGACACCGCGTCGTACGCCTCGAGAAAATATTCAGTATGCCAGCAAGAACAGTGTGTAGCGAGTCCCTTGCGTCAGCGGCGCAGCTTACACGTCAGCAGCCAGTGCTTTCTCATCGGCTTCAGGCGCAATCTGAGGCAAAAAATGAAGAAAGCTCTCTGCCGCGTTTCGGCTGGTTCCTGCACGTCAGAGAAACGAGTCTTGTGGCCTGACGCTGAACTGAAACTCGCTTTGCTCATGGCGCTCTTTATACGGCCGCGAAAGTCGGCAGGGGCTTAGCGCGCAACGCATAGTGTCGTCACCTCTGTGCGGCTTGCTACCCAACTTTTGCAAAACACGTTACGCGTCTTGTTTGAGGTAGCACGCCAACGCCGGGGATTCGTTGCTGCGAACGAAGAAGAAAGAAATGGACGTTGGGATCACAAATGGAGAACAGGCTGGTGACAAGCGCAGTGACAAACACCGCTGGGACGAGTTCAATCTGGGTAATGCGTGTGTGGCGCACCCTGTAGAGCTTTCACCTTGCAACGTGGGGCCTGCGAACGTATGCCCCATGCACGAGTTCCATATGAAGTACACATCTGCGTTTTACCTTCTCGGTGTCATTCGCTGCTTTATACTGGTGCGATAAGACTTGTTCTTCTCGTTTTGTTTGCGCACAGAAGGTGCAATCGAGACTCATGTGTGGCCTCTCTTTGGTGCTGACCTTTTCCTGGCGCCGACGTCTCTCTGGTGGCCTGCTCGAGTAAGAATGGTAAACGCTTCCGTGACACTTGCACATTTTCCTTTTGTTTCGTTCGTTTTTTGCAAAAGCGAAACAGGTGTGCGCTGCACTGCAACTTTCCTTAGACCGCACAAATCTCGACTTCGAGAGGATGCGTAAACATGAAAGCTTGCCGTACATATACACCTTGCATTTTGCAAAAAACAAAAAAAAAGATCTCATTATTGAAGTGCCCGCACTGAATCACAAAGGAATGGAAGCTTCTGTAGACTACTTTCCCACTGACAACCCACAAAACGAGCAGCACGAGAGATCTTTCGAAGTACTATATATGGACACTTTATATAAGCGCCCTTTCTCTATGCAAAAATGCTTGGAACATAACGGGATATTCTGTAACTGCATGCCCTCCACGTGGACTGGTCATTTAGCCCGCCACTGATTGGCTGGAGCTGTACCAGCGAGTGTACCAACCCATCGCTAACCGCTCGCCCCCAGCAGGCTATCACCTTCTCCACCGGCCTCCTTCATGATCGGATGAGACTACTGCTGCTTCTTTTATTGCGATAGCAATTATATGGACACTTCAACCGGATTTCTGCCGTCGGCGTCGCCGTCGTCGTCGCCGTCGCCGTGAGGTTCGCTATAGATAAAATCTTCGCCGCGTGCCGTATGCCCGAGCGGAAGCGTGCGTGGACGCGCGCTATCACGGAGAGCGAACGCACTCATCTCCCACGCGCAAGCAAGGAAGCAGGAAGCCAGCGCCGGAGGGAGCGCGGGGGGGGGGGGGGGGGGGCACTTCTATTCTGCCAACAACCGCGCTCGTCGCTCGTCCGCACCGTCTCTGACCTTTATGCGCCGTGCATTCGCCGCTCAGTTTTCGTTGAAGCGATAGACCGCACGTACCTTCGCCCGCTGCGGCGTATGCTTGCTGCCAGCGTTTTGACAGTCGTTGTCTGCAGTCATTCAGTGTGATCTATTCGTGTTTTTTTGTGCGCGCTCACACCACGCTTGTTCATTCAGTTAGTAATAGTCAGGCCACATTTTCCAACGCACGCTACACATGCAATGCTGCCCGGATCGGCAGTGCAGCGCTACAGGTGTGTCCCTTCGCACGCGCTGCCCACGGGAAGCGCTTCTCATCAACACCACCGTTTCACACGCGCCTTCTCGTGGTCATCGAGTCTCTCTTCATGTCGGTCTACTTACGCCGCAGCACACCTGCTTACTTAATCAGCTCATGTTTACTACAATTCATATTGCTACCAAAGCCGCTCACCTTACTTCGTATGACATTGCTGTGTTGCTATCGCATTTATTGCTTCGCCCTTAGGGCGAAACTGTGACATTTTTTCTCTTCCCTTTCTCACATCTTTATGTCCCACTTCCCCTTTCCCTGACGCTGCGCTGTGCTCCCTACTGGGCAGCAGAAATAAGCGTCATTTTCATTAATAAACCACTACTACTGGGGGGAATGGAGAGAGGGAGGGGAGGCGACGTTTATATGCGGCACCAAATGCGTATTTATGTAAAAAAGTGGTCGCAGTTTCACCTGAAAGGCGAAGCATCAATTGCGATAGCAAACTTGTAGAGAGCTATACGGAGTAATGATATTAGCTTTATCAACTGTATAAACTTGGACACGCAGCAGCATCGGCAACACGCAGAACTGTTGTCGACGCCATCGGCGTTTTGCCCGCGTTCGCTCAAAATGCGTGCGGCGTTGGTGACTGTTGCCGGAGCCTGTGATATAAACAGGCACTTGGTGCCGCAGCTAAACGTCGCCTTCCTTCCCTCCCCCTCCCCCACGGCTTCTCGCGCGTCGGAAGAAGGTGCGTTTGCTCTACATATGTGGTGATTGTAAAGAAGAAAAGAGACGCCTACTTCTGCAGCCCTTAAACGAGCACGGCGCAGAACGCGCGTTTGTTCTCCGCCGTGCGTTCACTCCCCGTGAAAGACGCGCCCCTCGCGCCCTTTCACTCGCACATACAGCGTTCGGCGCGCGGCGACGATTTCTTCTCCAAATGACGTCATACGGAACTTCACGGCGACGGCGACGGCGACGGCGACGGCTACGGCGACGGCGATGGCTACGGCGACGGCGACGCCGACGGCAGAAATCTGCTTTTGAGTGTCCATATAATTGCTATCTCAGCAACCTTCGGTTTGCAGATGACATTGTCCTATTGAGCAACAATGGAGAGGAATTACAACAAATGATTGAGGACCTTCATCGAGAAAGTGCAAGAATTGGGTTGAAGATGAATATGCAGAAGACAAAGATAATGTTCAATAGCCTGGCAAGCGAACAAGAATTCAGGATCGCCCGTCAGCCTCTAGAATCTGTAAAGGAATATGTTTATCTAGGTCAATTACTCACAGGGGACCCTGATCATGAGAAAGAAATTTACAGAAGAATAAAATTGGGTTGGAGTGCATACGGCAGGCATTGCCAAATCCTGACTGGGAGCTTACCACTGTCGTTGAAAAGAAAAGTGTACAATCATTGCATTCTACTGGTGCTAACATACGGGGCAGAAACTTGGAGGTTAACAAAGAAGCTCGAGAACAAGTTAAGGACCGCACAAAGAGCAATAGAACGAAAAATCTTAGGAGTAACGTTAAGAGACAGGAAGAGAGCGGTGTGGATCAGAGAACAAACGGGGGTAGACGATATTCTAGTTGACATTAAGCGGAAGAAATGGAGCTGGGCAGGCCATGTAATACGTAGGATGGATAACCGGTGGACCATTAGGGCTACAGAATGGATACCAAGAGAAGGGAAGCGCAGTCGAGGACGGCAGAAAGTCCGGTGGGATGATGAGGTTAGGAAATTCGCAGGCGCAAGTTGGAATACGCTAGCGCAAGACAGGGGTAATTGGAGATCGCAGGGAGATGCCTTCGTCCTGCAGTGGACATAAATATAGGCTGATGATGATGATGATGATGATGATGATGATGATGATGATGATAATTGCTATCGCAATAAAACGTTGCGAGGCGAGAAGGTGGTAAAGACTTCCGACGCTGCTCGACAAGTGTCCCGTTCTGATCTCGCCGAAAACCTCCGAGCCGCCCCCAGAGGCACCGGCAACAGTCACCAACGCCGCGCGCGTTCGGAGCGAACGCGGGCAAAACGCCGACGGTGTCGACGACAGTTCAGCGCATTGCTGGTGCTGCTGCATGTCCAAGTTAATACAGCTGATAAAACTGTTATCCTTACCCCGTGTAGCTCTCTGCTAATTTGCTATCGCAATTAATGCTTCGCCTTTCCGGTGAGACTGCGACATTTTTTTTTTCATCCCACCACGAATCTGAGAAGCCACCAACCTCGTGAGCGCCACGCTAAGCCTACGAGAACGTAGGTAGCAGCGACAGCGCCCAGAGGAACGCCGAGGAACGCACCCGTAGATGGTGGCGTGAACACCTGCGTCTGGCGCAGGGGACGCGAAGAATCCCCCAGCTCGGAGCCGCGGAGGCCGTGAAGAAGACACCAAAGGCATGGATTGCCGTGACACCAAACCCCAAGTATCCAAGCCCACGACCATAGGACCAAGCAGCAGCTACAGCAGCGGCGGTCGGACGAGAACACTGTATACATATAGTGAACCAACCATCCGCGCGCCGCTATGAATGGCCCGCGTTTAAATGACTAGTTTATAGCGCAACTCTTGAACACCACGTTAAGCACCTGAAAGGCAAGTCTGTTGGCGCACGGGCCTCCCCGTGTCTCGTGAGAGAATAAAAAACTTCAGTCTTTGTTTGGAACTCATCGCTCACGGTCTCATTGCTCTTCGCCCGCGCTAGCAACCAACAACACTCAACGCTGGAGAAGAGGACTGGCAAACGGTACTAACCCTGCGACAGCGTAAAGCGCAAGCAAAGAAACGCCAACAACAAGCATTGAGAAATGGACCCAGACGGAAGGGGAAGAAGCAGCCTACAGAGACCAAGAATTCCCGAGACTCGGACACGGATCTGTCAGCCGCTCTCCGCGAACGAGACACCAATCAGAATCCAGCTCGAGATCTCGATCGATATCCAGACATTGCAGCACGAGCCGCCACGAAGCATTCCCTTGTTCAAAACCCTCAAACCTCTCCCAAACACCCTCTACAAGGTCCAGGGCAGCCCAACAGAGAGGCCAGCAACAAACCAACCAACAGGTAAGCTTGGCGCAAGTTGCGTCATCCACTGCCAAAGCCAGAACTGAAAGTCCCGACTACCAATGCGTTCTCGCCGAAAACAAACTCCTTAAAGCTAGCTTAGCAGAAATCAAACAAGAGCTGGCCGCATTCCGCTCCACCCAAACTCAATTCATACCTAAAAATGCGGAACAGGTGATAGTTAAGGAATCTGCGAAGCCAGAACCCGTCAATCAGGACAGGCTGTCCAATCAGAACGCAATTTTAGCGCAGCAAATGCAGAATTTACAACAACAAATGTGCACCGAGCTACAAAACCTATAAAGCTATGTAGATGAAGCCGTCAACAGCGTACGCGGCGCCATGCGCAAGCGCGCAAATGTTAGCCCGGGAGCCCTGACGCGGTTCCTGAAGGCTATAGACACGACGGACAGTGAAGGTACTAATCATGGATAATCGACGTCCGCATTCAAACGAAACCCTAGAAATTTGGCAATAGAATTGTAGAACTCTCCACAATAATATTGCCGCTTTATCCCACTTCATGCAAACGGCGCCAATCCAGCCAGACGTAATATGTATGCAGGAACTCGGCAATAAAATACACACCCTACTGGGCTATGTTTACCACACCCACCCCGACCACCCAAAAATCGCAACGCTGGTTCGAAATGACATCGCAGTGAGTGTAAGCTACATGTCCCAAACAAATATTCAGCCAAAAATTCTAGCGATCTGGCTCTGTAAATGCAGCAGGGAACGAACCAACAATTTCAAAGATCTGTTTCGGCACGCAAAATACCTGGCACGAAATCAGGATAAATAAAGTAATAATACTTGGGGACTTCAACTCGCAACACATAGACTGGTAGTATCCGAAGGACTCCCCAAAAGGCCGCAACCTCGTGGAGGCGATGGAGGACCACAATATGAGGTTACGATCATGGACTCTCCTGCGCTAACAGGAAATAGCGTCACCAGAGATACTTTTCTGGACCTCACGTTTGCAAATACTTTAGACCGAATCAGCTGAACTAACCTCGACTAAAACTTAGGTAGCGACCACAGCATCATAAGCATTTCGGTAAACTCGCCCAAGATTAGATGACCACGAGGTCAAGCAACGATCACTGACTGGAAAGCGTATCGGCAGAATCAACCAAACACCCAGCTAAACAATGCGGCGACTTGGACAGAACAAGTATGGATGGCCTATAGACGGACCACCCAGAAGGTGGCGCTAACAGACGACGTCCCGGCAGTTGACCCACATCTACTGCATCTCTGGGAAGCCAAGCGTAGCCTCATAAAACGATGGAAACGACAGAGGCATAATCGAAAACTAAAACTTAGAACAGCAAAACTGTCCCAAGAGGCGAATGAATACGCCCAATATTTGTATGATGACAACTGGCTACAATTGTGCGCGTCCATGCAGGGCACCCTGCGCACAAAAAAAAAAAAAAAAAAAAAAAAAAAAAACGTGGGCCATACTCCGCAGTATGATGGACCCATTAGGCACTAAAACAGCCACCTCCAGAACGCCAAGGCAACTAGCTATCGAATTCAAAGTTATGGATGAGGAACTTCCGCGGAAACTTAGAGAAACCTATATAGGAAACGCTTCCCAAAAGCAGCACTACCCTGTCTGCGACCATACAGCTAACGATGAGCTCGATGCTCCAATAACAGTAGCGGAGGTACATGCAGCAGCGTAGTCCCTATAGAAATACACAGCCCCGGGCATTGATGAAATCACTAATGTAATGATAAGAAATCTTAGCCTAGAAACCCTTCACCAAATCACCGACTTCTTTAATACAGAGGTCTTGGATACCGGCTTGGTGCCGAGAGAGTGGAAAGAGGCTAAAATAATCCTCATACCCGAGCGCGCGAAGGGCAACAACTTTCAAAGCCTCGACCAATCTCCCTCACATTCTGCCTAGGGAAACTATTTGAGAAAGTCGTGCTAACGCGCTTAACCGCTCACGTAGAAAGCAACCAACTCTTCCCACCTTCAATGTTCGGATTTCGGCCCCATCTATTCGCTCAAGACATTTTCCTCGTGCTAAAAGACGAAGTCGTAAACCTTCAGCCGGCAGCTCCGATAGAATAGTAGTAGTGCTAGACCGCACCAGCTCATACCCGAAGAGCTGCAAGAATTAGTTTGTGGCGAGAGAACATACGCCTACATACGCTCTTTTCTGCAAGAGCGCACGGCCACCATAGGTGTCGACTCACTTGAATCGGAGAAAATGACGGTTCCAGGCAGAGGCACACCGCAGGGTGCCATCTTGTCACCACTGCTATTTAACATCGGGATGCACAGGCTCGCTCTGCCCCTGGAGACAATACCAGATCTAGGTCACGCGCTGTACGCTGACGATATTACCTTATGGGTCTCGACAGGTGCAAGTGGGCATAAGTAAAACACCCTCCAGGAGGCAATAAACAAAGTCGAAGCCTTCAGAGACATGGCGAACATGTGCTGCGCGTTGGAGAAATCGGAATTTATTCGAATCAAAGCAAAATGCACGTGCACAGAACCAGACATTAACCAGTAAAATATGGACGCAGCATGAAATCGCTGAGAAGAAAACTTGGCATAGGACAAAGCAAAACACATGCACGGAAAGATAAGCAGGCTAATATCATCAGCAATTCCGATGACATAGTAAAAGAAGCGGAAGAGTTCTATACTGACCTGTACAGTCCCCAGAGCAGACAACCTACTTTCATTCGAAGTAGTCATGAACAGGGTATAGAGGCTCCTTCTATAACTAGCGATGAAGCTAGAAGGGCCTTGAAAGACATGACCAGTGGAAAAGCTGTTGGAGAAGATGGAGTAACAATCGATTTAATGAAAGATAGAAGAGATATCATGCTTGAAAACTTGCGGCCCTTGATACGCAATGCCTCACGACTTCAAGTGTACCAGAAAGCTGGAAGAACACCAACATTATACTCATCCATAAGAAGGGAGACGTTAAAGCATTGAAGAATTATAGACCCATAAATATTCACCAAGGTAATTTCCGATAGAATCAGGGCAACACTTGACTTCAGCCGACCAAGAGAACAGGCTGGCTTCAGGAAGGGATATTCTACGATGGATCATATCCATGTCATCAATCAGGTAATAGAGACATCTGCGGAGTACAATCAACCTCGCTATACAGCTTTCATAGATTATTAAAAAGCATTTGATTCAGTAGAGATACCAGTAGTCATAGAGGCATTGCATAGTCAAGGAGTGCAGGACGCATACGTGAATATAATGGCAAATATCTACAAGGATTTCACTGCAACCTTGGTTCTCCACTAGAAAGGGGTCATGCAAGGAGACACAGTATCTCCAATGCTATTCGCTCCATGCTTAGAAGAAATATTCAAGCTCTTAAACTGGGAAGGCTTAGGAGTGAGGATCGACGGCGAATATCTCAGCAATCTTCAGTTTGCAGATGACATTGTCCTATTCAGCAACAATGGGGACGAACTAAAGCAAATGATTGAGTACTTTAACCGAGAAAGTGTAAGAGGGGGCTTGAATATCAATATGCAGAAGACAAACGTAATGTTCAATAGCCTGGCAAGGGAACAAGAATTCAGGATCGCCAGTCAGCCTCTAGAGTCTGTAAATAAGTACGTTTATCTAGGTCAATTACTCACAGGAGACCCTGATCATGAGAAGAAAATTCACAGAATTGTAAAATTGGGTTAGAGTGCATACGGCAGGCAGTGCCAAATCCTGACTGGGAGCTTACGAGTCTTATCGAAAAGAAAAGTGTACAGTCATTGCATTCTACCGGTGATAACATATGGGGCGGAAACTTGGAGGTTAACAAAGAAGCTCGAGAACAAGTTAAGGACTGCACAAAAAGCGATGGAACGAAAAATGTTTGGCCTAACGTTAAGAGACAGGTAGAAGCGGAAAAAAATGGAGCTGGGCAGGCCATGTAATGCGTAGGTTGGATAACCGGTGGACCATTAGAGTTGCAGAATGGATACGAAGAGAAGGGAAGCGCAGCCGAGGACGGCAGAAAACTAGGTGGGATGATGAAGTTAGGAAATTTGCAGGCACAAGTTGGAATCAGCTATCGCAAGACAATGGAAATTGGAGATCACTGGGAGAGGCCTTCGTCCTGCAGTGGACATAAATATAGGCTGATGATGATGATGATGATGATAAAACTACTATCCCTAATGTGCTATCGCAACCGATGCTTCGCCTTTCTGGCGAAACTGTGACATTTTTATTGCGCCGCAGGAAAGCGTTGCAGAAGCATCGTACTTTTATTGCGCTTAGAGACGCGGGCAATGAACGGAGGGTACAAGACACACGAAGCGCCCCTTACAACTCATTTATTTCTAAAAAGGATATGCGCTATAAACTAGACACGACATCCTATGCGCACTTTCAGTTCGCATTATTTTTCAGTCAAGGAATTTCTTTGTGCGAAAGTGAGAGCGAAGGTATGCTTACACAATCGTCCTCTTACTGTGCGTTTAACCCTGTAATGAGTCGTCTCATACCTTTCTTGGTCTCCTGGAAGAACGAGTACGTTACACTGAGTGTAAGTCGAGATTAGGAGTATTATGAGGTAATATAAATAAATAAAATAGATGAATGTGATACATATATGTACAAATCGGGCCCTGATATTGGCCACATGTCGAAAATGCGCGGTTTAATTCGGCCATCAATGAATTATTTATTACTAACGATCAAAAGAATTGGCTTCATTGTAAACTGAGTTGCGATTAGGTAGCGTCGTACACAGACTGCTGTGTGCGTGCGCGTGTGTGTGTGTGTGTGCGTGTGTGTGTGTGCGTGCGTCTGTGTGCGTGTGTGTGTGTGAGCGTGCGCGTGTGTGTGTGCGTGTGTGTATGTGTGCGTGTGTGTGTGCGTGTGCGTGCGTGTGTGTGCGCGCGTGTGTGTGTATGTTGTGTGCGTGCGCGCGTGTGTGTGCGTGTGTGTGTATGTGTATGTGTGTGCGTGTGTGTGTGTGCGTTCGTGTTTGTGCGTGCGTGTGTGTGTGCGTGTGTGCGTGTGTGCGTGTGTGTGTGTGTGTGCGTGCGTGCGTGTGTGTGTGTGCGCGTGCACGTGTGTGTGTGTGTGTGTGTGTGTGTGTGTGTGTGTGCGCGCGTGTGTGTATGTTGTGTGCGTGCGTGTGTGTGTGTGCGTGCGCGTGTGTGTGTGTGTGTGTGTGTGTGTGCGTGCGTGTGTGTGTGTGCGTGCGCGTGTGTGTGTGCGTGTGTGTGTATGTGTGCGTGCGTGTGTGTGTGTGCGTGCGTGTGTGTGTGTGCGTGCGTGTGTGTGTGTGTGTGTGCGTGTGCGTGTGTGTGTGTTGTGTGCGTGCGTGTGTGCATGCGCGCGTGTGTGTGCGTGTGTGTGTGTGCGTGTGTGTGTGTACGGGCGGATAATTTGTTAGCTCAAATGGAAGAGCAAGTGACGACTTGCCAGCCCTTCCACTGTCTCAGTGGTGCTCTTTTTATTTTTTACGCGCAAAGCAGCTCTGAAAGCAAAAGTGAGTGTAAGCTTGACCCGTCACTTTTTTTTTTCAGCAGTTTCCAGCGAATGATGAACCATGCCATTACGATACAGCGAGAAAAACGCTAGCAGTGAAAGTAACGAAACGTTATAATGTGCTAACGGGCCGCTTAACATTGCGTTTTATCGCTTGCTTAGTGCACCCCTTAACGTCTCCTTCAAGCGAGCTGCTGACGAAGAATCACAATCGGTCGTGCGCCTTGCTTTTGTAGACAATGCATGACTTACCCGCCACAGCTTTTCCTTTCCTTCTTCCTTTCTTTCTGCATTTCTTTCTTTCTTTTTTTTCTTTCTTCGATGCAAACGCAAAGGAGTGGGGCCTTAAGGCGCCCTTCCTGCTCCCTTCCCAGCCGTTGCCTCCTGACACAAAAAATGCTAGCCCTAAAAAATTCGTTACCTCACGCCTCGTTTCGTCTACGCCTTTCGTTTTGCTTTGTCTTCCTGCGCGTGCCTTTGCACTTTGCGTTCTTTGTTTCGATCATTCCTTCCCGATGCTCGCGAGGCAGTGTCCCTACTTTCCCCACGGAAGGCATTCCTTTGTGTAGAGCCTGGACCAGGCAGTGTATAGTTACCGGTGCCCTCCATACAGAATGACATAAGTCGGCGTCCATTTTATATAGATTTCTTCTTTTTTGCTTTCCTTTTTGTTGCGACCGGTTTGATAGTGTCGTTCTGTCACATTTTTTTTCTCACGCGCACAAGTTCCAACAGGCTTGTCTCGCTAGAAGAAGTAGTCGCACGTGTTACAGCGCTTCGCAACGTGAACAATTTCGCGGCAGGTTTTTCAGATTATCTAGATTTACACCTTCCTCCTAGCGTTCGCGCGCTTTGGAGCGCGCAGGTCGCAAGATTAGATGATGGGAGAGTAAGCGGCAATGAAAGGAAGCTTTAATGAGCGGCGCAAGGAACGGCAGGCGAGAATGGGTCACATTAAAGCGAGCAATTTGGAACACGGGCGAGAAAAAGAAATTCAAGTGGGGGGAGAGCGTGCATGTAGAGACAAAGGAGGTGGAGGAAAAGTAGGAGGAAAGAAAGGGAGAGCCACCGCCTTCGGAGACGTTCTCCCGAGTCCGGGCAAAGCTCGACAAAGTGGCGTTCATGAGGCGTAAGGGAGGCGATCATTAAGGAGAGCGATGACACGGGATGCAAGGGGCCGCTTTCGCTTCGCTTCCACCGCTAAGTTTCCTTTTTTTTCTTTTTTTTTTTTTTTTGGGGGGGGGGGGGGGGATACCTCGAGCACGCAAGTGCGCGCGTGTGGTATGGCTACACGTTGGCGCGTTAAAAGGCCTATGCGCGTCGGTGCACTGCGAGGAATTGCATTTGGCGCGCCCTAACAGGGCCTCTTAGCCGTCGCCGTGACGTGCTTGACAGCCCTCGAATGAGCCAAACGACGCTTGTCTCTTCGTTGAGAAATTACGCGCATTCTCCCTCTCTCTCTCCAAACTGACTTGTGTTATAATGCGTTTCTGTAATGTAAACCGAGCTTTCCCAAGCAGCCCTCCCCCGTAGGGCTTTTTTTTTCTTCTCTTTTATTTTTTTGAGGACCAATGATGCGTCAATAATTGCCGCAGTTGCCATTGTCAAGGGTAAGGAGCTCATGAACGTAATATTGCCTCTCATTAGTCGCTAAGTTAATTGAGCGATGTACACTCAGAATACCATGACTCTGGCACTAAAATGGATCCGTGGCCGGTGTTTCTAATGGGTCTTGCTTGCTACGAATTGCCCTTCAATTAACACACCGTGTTTCTCCTTTTTTTTCCAGCAATACGCGTCACACTTTCATAGCAAAACCGAGCGTTTCGAATGAGATTCACTGTTTCGTGAAGAATAACCAATTTTTTCTTCTTTCTTAAGCTAGCTGCAGTACCATTTTTTTTTCCCTCCGCAAGCATATAGACCCCTATTCACACAGAAATAGGGGAGAGAAGGAGAGAAAGAGGAAGCGAAGAGAGGAAAGGCAGGGAGGTCAACCAGACGAACGTCCGGTTTGCTACCCTACATATGGGGTAAGGAAAAGGGGGAATAAAAAGAGGAAAAGAGGAAGAGAGTGAGCATTGTGTGTGTAGCGAAGCACCATAACACCAAAGTCAAGTCCCATAGCTGGTGATGTGCGTTGTAGACATCTGACAGAACCAAGGGCCAGTGGTCGTTGCGTGAAAAGGAGGCTGCGGGTGAGCCATGGGGCTTACTCGAGACTTGCAAGCACTGGATTGAGAGTATCCAGTACTTGCACTGCACTTCGCGCTGACGGAGTATGCAGCTTGCTGAAGAGTATACATAGGGTATTTACAAGGGACCGAAGCATCACAACCACTTGCCGGTGTTCTTCGGGCAATTTATCGGGAGTCGGCATTGTGGACTCTACCGCGGTGCACTGTATTCTTTGATGTGACTGTGGTGCCGGCTGTGGCATCGGTTGTGACTCCGGCTGTGGTCTCGGCTGTGGCTTGAACTGTGGCGTCGGCTGTGGCGTCGGCTGTGGCGTCGGCTGTGGCGTCGGCTGTGGCGTCGGCTGTGGCGTCGGCTGTGGCGTCGGCTGTGGCATCGGCTGTGGCATCGGCTGTGGCTTCGGCTGTGGCCATGACTGTGGCTTCGGCTGTGGCTTCGGCTGTGGCTTCGGCTGGGGTATTTGCTGTGGCTTCGGTTGTGGCTTCGGTTGTGGCTTCTGCTGTGGTGGCGGCTGTAGCTTTGGTAGCGCGGGCCAGGCTTCAGTATTGGTGTTCTCCGGCACGACCTTGTCAGAGTTAGACGCGACTCCGCCAGGCCTAGGGGGCAGAGGAGGAGGAGTTGTCGGATGTGCCGCGCTCTTCATAGAGGAATATTCGTTCTTTGAATTCCGACGGCGTCGGGAGCGTTGCTTTCTAATGACAGCAACAGCTTCCCCACGAGACGAACGGTCTCTTGCCATCTGCTTTAAGACCGCCCTTTCTTTCCTCAATTTAGGGCAGTCCTTTGAGGTAGCATCATGGGACCCAATGCAATTGGGGCATTTGAGCACTGTGGCTACACAGGAGTCTGCAGCGTGGGGCTGTGCGCAGCGCGAGCAAACTCTCGTGTTCTCGCACACAGCGCTCACGTGTCCCAGCCTCAGGCAGTTGCGGCATTGGAGTGGTCTTTGGATAAATGGACGCACGGGGTGTCGAAAGTGGCCCACCTTGACGTGTGAGGGAAGAGATTCACCTTTGAAAACCACCTTCACACAGCGGGACGTGCCGAGTCGAGACACATGAGTGATGGCGCAGCTATCGACGGCTGGCTTAATTAAAATCGGCAAGTCGGCGCTGGAGATAGAGACGTCCACGTCGCTGATGACCCCAGTAAAGGTATCACTGTCCAGAGGAATGCACGAGCGGACCTTCAGGCCTCCAAGTTCCGTAAGTTTGCTCAAAGCGATCCGTGCCGTCTCATGTACGACGTCAATAGCCAAGACATTTTTTTGTGTGTTGACTCTGACATCCGTGACTTGATTTGGCGCCACCGCTTCGAGAAACACCGAGAAAGACTGTCTGTTGAGTCGCCTCAGGTTGTCGGTAGCAAGTTCTGGTATAAATAGAATTGTACTGACCGCACTATTCCGAGTCGGTCCTGCAGTCGACGTGCTTGAAGACAGGTAAGCGCTGGTGTTTCTTCGTTTCGCCTTGCGGCTCCTCAGCAATAGGGGATAATCAAAACGCACTGTGTTCTGGGAATACTAGCCGCATCGGTCATCTTTTGTTTCGTCGAGGTAGGTGCATCTTCAGAGGCTCATTTATGGCCACAGTGCAGCTCTATAGGCCTCCAAAGTTACAACATTAATGAAATTAAGTTGTATTGAACGGTGCTACCATGAATATATGAAGCCTCAGAGGGAGTTTTGGTGTGCCATCAGTGTCCGCCCCAACGGCAGTCTCAATAGGAACATTTATTATTGCGATAGCAATTATATGGACACTCAAAAGCAGATTTCTGCCGTCGGCGTCGCCGTCGCCGTCGCCGTAGCCGTCGCCGTGAGGTTCCGTATGACGTCATTTGGAGAAGAAATCGTCGCCGCGCGCCGAACGCTGTATGTGCGAGTGAAAGGGCGCGAGGGGCGCGTCTTTCACGGGGAGTGAACGCACGGCGGAGAACAAACGCGCGTTCTGCGCCGTGCTCGCTTAAGGGCTGCAAAAGTAGGCGTCTCTGTTCTCCTTCACAATCACCATGTATGTAGAGCAAACGCGCCTTCTTTCGACGAGCGAGAGGCCGTGGGGGAGAGGGGGGGAAGGGAGGCGACGTTTAGCTGCGGCACGCAGTGCCTATTTATATCAGAGGCTCCGGCAACAGTCACCAACGCCGCATGCATTTTGAGCGAACGCGGGCAAAACGCCGATGGCGTCTTCAACAGTTCTGCGTGTTGCCGATGTTGCTGCGTGTCCAAGTTTATACAGCTGATAAAGCTAATATCATTACTCCGTATAGCTCTCTACAAGTTTGCTATCGCAATTGATGCTTCGCCTTTCAGGTGAAACTGCGACAACTTTTTCTAACCAAAACTTACGTCGAGCCTTTTTTTCCCAGAAACAAGTTTCGAACCACAGCTAAGAGACCAGAAAAAATTGCTTATTCCTCTCTAATTGTCACATTAGGCTTCTATAAGACAGCTTTCTATTGCCATAAAATGCATTATAACACATCGCTCCAGCGCACAAATAAACATGGACGAGAATAGAAAGAAAACAAGAACGCCGGCGTTCTTGTCTTTCTGGGCTAATAAAAATTACGGTCACTGACCAAGTCAAAAAAGTTGTTTTGACGTTTCGGAGCCTGTACAAGCTCCATGTTCACAATGCAGCGGACGTAGCGCTGTTGTTCAGTTAAATATGCATTATATGACGTAATGAACGGGCATAAACTTGAGGCATGTTTCCATCTGTCCTGTTAACGGTATCTGAGCGTCATCTGTATCAGCAGAGATTCCAGCAGCAGTCTCTTTGTCGGATTTTTTTCTTTAGCCATGACAGCAGCATTTTCCCAAACGATAGAGTGTTGACTCTTGTGCACATGCTCCACCAGTGCGTTGTACGCGTGGCGGTGATTTTGGACATCGCGTTTGTTCCCTTTCAGTCGTCGAATGAAGTTTCCTGTTTCGCCAATATAACAAGTTGTATCGGGAAGCGTTGCGCGTACAAACGGACAAACACAGGAAAAAAACGTGAACTGATAGAGCGCAAACTTTCAACTGGTTTTTTATTGGTGTAGAAGCCACATTATGTAGACTGCTTTGACACGTGCCCGAAAAAGGAAGGGGGGGGAGAAGGAAGGGGAGGGTTGCAAATCACGCCCACCTCAATTCAACAGTAGCTGCGCAGAAAATTATTTTCCGCTCGATACAGCTATGCACCAACTCGCCCAGCAAGAAGTTCTTCTAAATAACAGAAGTTGCAGTCTTGGCACGGGATCTTGTAGATCACCCCCGGAAACTGTTCTCTTCGAGAGAAACTCTTCGAGAGAACTCTTCGAGAGCGGTGAGGACCATCCTCGGTGGTCGGATGTCCCGATTGATACATCGCTATCTCTCTATGCGATCTTTCTTTGTGAGCACCGAGGACGGCCGCACTTCTTTGCATTACACCTACTGTGGTGTCCCCCAAGGTGACGTACTGAGCCCTACGTTGTTTAACCTTACGCTGATTGGTCTCCTTGATCACCTTCCAAACACAGTTAAATTATCAATGTACGCGGACGACATATGCGTTTGGGCGTCCGGAGTGACACGCCTACAGCTGCCGCCAGGCTCCAAAAAGCTGCTACTCAGACTACACACTACCTCCGAAATCGAGGCCTGGAGATTTCATCTGATAAATGTGCACTTGTGGCATCTATGCGTCAGCCTATGACGCACTCCAGTGTATTAATCAATGGTCAGATGATACCATTTGTACGATCATGCAAATTCTTGGGTGTCATAATTGACAGAGACGTCTCATGGAGCCCCCAGGTATGGTACATGAAAAAGCGGTTGACAGGCATCTGTCACCTTTTGAAAATCTTCGCTGGAAAGACCTGGGGAATGTCGACAGGCGCTATGCTTAGACTACATAGAGTATGTTTTCTCGGCTTCTTGCGGTACAGCTTGCCAGCATTGACTAACGCAAGTACAATAAGCCTTCGTAATATACAAAGTGTGCAGGCCCAGGCGCTCCGGATCTGTCTAGGTCTTCCTCGGAGTGCGTCAACGGCGGCAACTATTGTAATCGCCAGAGACCACCTCAACAAGACCCGCACTGCTGTTGAAGCAATAAGAATGCATGTAAGGCACCTTGCACGGTCTCCTTGTCACCATCTAGCCTCTCTACCTGCGGAGAGACCACACGCCTCGTTCTGCCGAACGGTATCCGCACATCGTGATGCTATACCATCTTGCTTCACGCCTAACGCGAGGCCTTCCACTCATCCTTGGTGCCTCATTCAGCCAACGGTCATCCTGACAGTACCTGGCGTCCGGAAAAAAAGTAGATATGCCACCCCCGGCTCTTAAACAGCTTACCTTACTTCTATTATATGAAAAGTACCGGAATTACACCCACTCATTCACCGATGGCTCTGTCTTGCAGAACGATCCCGCTGTCTAGGACAAATGCTGCACGGATGCTCCGCCTACTTGCACGCCAATGCACTTCATCAGACTGGAATAAACCACATTTTATGCACGCCCAATTATACACCTTGGATCCAACCTTAAGCCTTCGACTTCCACCAAGACTTCCCCGAAGAGACGCGACCCTTTTGTGTAGGCTATGGTTGGGCTTCGCGTTCACCAATGCCTACGCGTTCCGCATAGGGATGGTCGACAGCGCAGCATGTGGCGATAGTGGGGACGCGGAAACGATTCGTCATGTTCTTTGTCATTGCCCACAATACAGTGTGCAGAGACAATCGCTTTCCGTCGTGCTGAACCAGTTGGACGACCAGCCTTTATGGGAAGAAAGAACTCGGCAACATCGATGCGACTCAACATCGCATCAGAAGGCCGTGCAAGCGCTCCTGCGCCTCCTGAAATCGACTGGACTAAGGGAACGTCTGTGATCGGAACGCTTTTTCTGTTACCTATGCCTGTTTTTTTTTTCGTTTTCTTCCCTTTTTTCGATCTCTGTCTCTTTGGATTCTTTCCAACCCTTTTATCCCTCACCCCAGTGTAGGGTAGCAAACCGGAAACTCACTTCTGGTTAACCTCCCTGCATTTCCACTCTCGCTTGCTCTCTCTTGTCTTGTGTGCTGTTTTTCTTTTTCGTTGGCCACGCTTTATGTATACATCAAGTGTCGACACGGTGGGGCTCCACACCTCTCTGCCCTCGCGCGCCCTGAGGTACGTACACCTGCTGCATCTGTCGCTCACGTTCCGGGGCATGTACTACCTTTGTGCTTCCGGCACCTGCAAGTTGAGGCATTCACTGTCTACAGAAAGTCCAACTGGAAGCACAGCGCAGCATTATGAGTGATTCTGCAAACGCGTAACTATAGCCGTCACAACGCGGTGTCTCAATACGAGAACCGATGAACGAGAAGCGCGAATTTAAATAAACGTCAAAGTATGGAAACTAAGCCAAACAAACCACCCATGCATTTCTAGGCCGAGGAGGTATGTGCAGAAAAAGCGGTAGTAACAAGATAAACCAAGCAGCCGAGTGCGGAGGACAGGTGTACGCTGTGTAAGCGCCGGGCCGGCCGCCCCCTGGCGACCAGAAGCAGCCCGACACAGAAACGATGACGGGTTATTCTGGAGAGATCTCTACCGAGGTCTCTCCCATGTCGTTTCACCCGCATGTCTATAACACATATGCACGCGGTTCCGGTGCAACGTGATAGGGCCACATATGCAGCTTACACCTTCAGAAGAGAAAGTAGAATCACTTTTACTAGAATGGGCCAGAGATTTCTCTATGCAACAGGTTGCAACGCCCCAAACTAAGGCGTGCCCATCCTCTCTTTCAACGTCCGTAGTCTTCGCGCTGACACTCTTGACATCGGAGCTAATCACGTGGCATGCAAAGCGGACATCCTCACACTGTCGGGGACGTGAAGTGCGGAAGAGCGGCCTACTGCCGTTTTCCAGCTAATGTGTCACCTGATTCGTCAGTGCGCCAGGTGGACTGGTGTGACAGTTCAAAACAACACTGCTACGCATTTCGCACTTGGGGCCAGTGAAGTTGTCATTATCCCTCCACGCAACATCCGAGTAAACCCTCGCAGACAGTGCGGGCGAAGCATGCGAAGCGCGAATGAAGTGTGTGGACGGGGGCGTTGATCGCATTTCACATCAGTCCGCTGGCAACGTAAAAGCAAGTTAAAGATATCCTAGCCCTGCGCCGTGTTCAGTACGCGCCCGGGAAAGTAATATAAGGCTACGACAACAGTCACGACAAAGGGACGCACGCTGTAGGCCTTCACCAAAAAATCTGAACGTCGACCTACGAAATCTATTAGACCAGTGGTTATCGGCATTCATGCTAGTGGTCTTCGGTGTGCGTCTTGTCAAAGGTCACCCCAGCCAATCATGCACGTTGAATGTTTCTCTTTATGTCTAGTATTTCTCACCATTGCGCCAAGTCAACAACAACACGAAAACACTCGCGAAAATGCAAGGGACGAGATCCCTCGGGGCAACGCTTCCATTCGTGACGGAATGGAATGTCTGTGCAAACGTGTGAAATGATGCTAAGTGAACTCGCATCGGCGATTACGAACACTGAAGTTCCTGACGATGCGTGTAACGGGAAGTAAAACGGGATGTTACACATTGTCGATGTACCACTAATACATTCTACGTCACACAGTGCACAGTCACAACTTGCCACAACTTGTCACACAGTCCGGTGTCCTTTAAATAACGCAGGAGTGGCTTCATAGCGGCTCGCGCTGATGTTCATCTAGCCCAGTTTTCAATAATGTTTTTTTTTTTCGTGAGTGGGCGCTTGTCCAGTTGGTCTAGCGTGGCTGAGAGGGCTGCTCTTCACGGTTTGAAACGAGGGCACTGGCAAAAAAATGTGCCGATCGTTTCGCTGCACCCGCAGAAGTCACGAAGTTGGCTATTGGCCCAGAAAGGAGTACTCATTTGATAATACTACTCTAAGCCATAGACGTACTAGAAGGGTGCAGTCCACTCGTGGAAGGTCGGACGGAATACAGACCTGTAAATTGGGATTTAGGGTATGAAGGCGTGAACTTGTGAAATCGTATGAATTCCATTAAACCAATGTTAGGTTACGCACAAGCACGGAAAGTTCTTTTGCTCCGTCGGCTCTCGAAACAAGAGTGGCAGTGCAGTTGACGCCGTCATGGGCAGATGGGGCAGCTGCGTCCGCTTGATCATTGCCATCTATGCAATAGTTACTAGGCAACCATTGATATATCGCGTCCTTCGTCGACTACTCGATGGTGGACTTGTCTGATCTCTGCGACGAGCTGCTCATGTGATCCATGACAGAGTGCTGAGAGTGAACTCTGGAGGGCTGCCTCGGAGTCACAAAAGGTTGACCATGGATGGGGTGGTTCCTCCTGAATGAAATGAAGAGCCGTACGGAGGGCTACGAGTTCAGCAGCTGTCGTTGATGATACATGCGATGTCTTTAGTGCATCTTGACGGACCTAGCTGGAATCACCTCCACGGCAGCTTAAATTGTAAGTGGGATTGAGCCATCGATGTAAACATGTACGCGGCAACTGTGCATCTCATATAGAAGTCCAAATGTCACCTGTTTCAGGGCAAACGACGGCATGTTAGCTTTTTTCGTGATTCCTGGGATGGTGAGGCGTATTTCAGGTTTGTGCAGGCACCATAAAAGTGAGGATGGTCTTACTGTAGGTATGTAGTTCGATGTAAACGAGGTACGATTGGCAGCAATATTACGACTGAAAATTGTCTGTGGCCTTTCTGAAGCAAGATGGTAAGGAGGTAGTCGGACAACGTTATGCGCCCTGATAGCATCGGTGGCTATGTACGTTAGCGAAGATGGTGAAAAGAGGGGCCTGCGCCAGCTGGTGCAATAGCTTTATTTTTGAAGCTATAAACAGGCTAGTTGCTTTTTAAATTTACAGTGCTTAAGGTCTCGAAACTGCACAGCTGGTTATGAGGGTCTCCGTGTAGCGCAATGCTACGGAATAACTTTGGCGACGCGGAATTTTTTTAACGTGCACCCAAATCACGGTGCATGGGCATTTTTGCAATCCGCTCCCATCGGAATGCGGCCACGGGTATCGAACCCGCGACAACGTGCTCAGCAGCACAACACCATAGAGCTACTGAACAACCGCCAAGAGTGTCTGTCACGTTGCCTGTAAAAACACGACTGGAGGAGAAGGGACTGAAATTGTTTCCTCTGTAAGGTTTCTACTCAGATACCTATAAGGTCTTGCGAATTGTGCGACCGACGTTGAAAGTTGTAGCGCGTTGCATCCCGCAACTGTGTGATCTTACTTCTCTTTATTTTTTGTATCCCTTCTATCACATTTTGTTCCCTTCAACTCTTTAATCTGCACAGGGTCGCCAGCTTGTACTTGCACTGGCAGCCTCCCTGTTTCACCCTCTTTTCTTTTTACTTCTCCTATCGGTCAACTGAAACGTTCACAGAACACAAGATACTGGAACTATGAACACTACCATCATTCGCACAGAAAGCAACCAGGGCCTAGCTGCACTTTATAAAGACGACTTGGCTATGCTAGGTTACTGCCTGCTCTGTTCTGCGTGTGCGCACGTCCCTTCTTATTTCCCGCTTTTCTATAGTGTATAGTATAGCAAATCAGGTGCAACCTTGTCAACCTCCCTGCCTTCCTATTCGTCCTCTCTTACTCTGTCGTAAACCAGAGTCGGTCAAACATGTTTTTATTGATTGCTGGTGCTTCTTTTCCCTCTTTTTTTGTGTAAGGAACAGGATG
>NC_051155.1:59979660-60026303 GCF_013339745.2 Dermacentor silvarum | reverse complement strand
CATTTTTCACTAGTAACTGTTCAGATTGCCCTCCTCATGAAATTACGGACGGCTCTCCGTATTTCAAAAACGGAGCTCACGTCCGTCTTTTTACGTAGAATCCCGCCGTTTTTCATAAACGGAGCTCACGTCCGTCTTTTTTACGTAGAATCCCGCCGTTTTTCATAAAACAGAATGGTCTACGTAAATTTTACGTAGGTTTTTGCTGTAAAATTACGGAAATTTTTTACAGTGCGGTACTTTTATACAAACGTCACATAAGCCCGAGCAAGCAATTGCCTACAGTGACACAATTTCCCACCACACACCTGATTCACCCCATTGCCTCTAAATTTGCTCACGGATGATCCTTCTCACCTGCAACACGACCTACAATTTCCTGATCACGTCGGAATTCGGCTCTTGACAAAAGTGTTCAGTTCGCGCTTAGATGTCCGTGTTCGCACCGCTCTCAATTACGTATCCCTTGTTTACGCTAACGTTTTCGAAACTTCCTAGTCTCAACAACAGCGTCTCCACAAAGTGTACTCCATACCTCTTTTGGTGAGTCGGTGTATGAACCCGGGAGCCCGTGAGGTGAAGAAAGATCGCCGATCGCGCAACCACCGGCGGCTTGTGGCGGCTGCACTAAGCTGAGAGTGGCCCTTGGCATAAAGCCCACCATCTTGCTCCCCGATCGGCCACGGTCCCCTTCAACAATCAAGGTTGTACTCTCCGACAGTGACGCGTGTGGTGCAGACAATGGATCGGTGAAAACATCGGGTGGCCCGCTGGCTTCCACTGCGAAACACACGGCAGCCCAAGATTTAAAGCGTGCCAGTCGCATGGAGAGAAATTTCCCTCCACTAGTTAGATTGCTTGCATGAATAGGTGACATCATTTGCGCTACATATAACGACTGTCAGACGTCTGATTACCAATGATCGACTAAATCACCTTTAATCGAAACAGCTGGAGCACATAATTACAACTACTCGAAGAAAACCGATTAGTAAAGAAATATTGTCCGCTTATCAGCAATGCTGGAGAAGGCCGCATCTCACATAGCAACGTCTTCCGTTGGACGACATAGTTCGTTAAGGCTATGCAAAAGATCTGCTCAATAACGCAAGTGCTATTTCTGCAGAAATTGTTTGAAATCGCTGGACAAGTTGTGCATGGAGGCTGATATTGTGAATTGACGGGTTTGAAGTCGTTCAAAGTAAACCAGGTTACAAAAATTCGCAGTTTCGCCCCAAAGGCGAATCATCGATCGCGATAGCAAATGATTAGACAGCTATACGAAGTGAGATAGTACTGCTACCGGCCGTATAAACTCGTAAACATTCACTTACTAGCTAAACTAACAAGCATGGTGTGACGTGCGCACTGGCAAACAAACACATCTGACTTCATGACCGCGGATACTCGCTGCAAAACGCTGGCGTGAGGAAGAGCGCCAGCAGCAGCAGCGAGCGAATTGAAATTCTTGCTGCCTCTCGCTTCAACGCGACCTAAGCGGCAAGAACACAGCGCTCACGAAGATTGTCCATTGGAACTGTAGGGACTTCCGGTCCCGCGCGAAGCGGGCGAATCTCCGCCTTTTCCTTTCAACGTTCGACTCGCTTCCGGCGGTGGTTGCCCTCCAGGAGCCAGGGAGCGGCGCCACCCTTACAAGCTGCATCACCTTCCAGCAGGACCCCTCTTCCTGCGTCTGTGTGCATAAAAATTATACAGCTAATCTAGTCGACTTGGAACTTGAAACTGAATATTCGTATGTGATGGTGACACTTCTGCCGCTCAAGAAACACGATGCACCACTCCACATACTGAACATATACTGTTCCCCCATACTCGAAAATGTAACGTTCGCAGCGCTCTCTAGCCAACTCTAAAGGCTGCGGGCAGGGACCACCTGATGATTGCGGGCGATTTCAACGCCCACAGTGCTCTCTGGGGGTACGTGCGTGAGGAGGAGCGTGGACGCAAGCTAGCGGAACTTGCATCCACGCTGGGCCTGACTCTCCACACCGACCCTGCATTTCCAACGCAGGTGGGTAACTCCGTGACCCGGGATACGTGTCCGGATCTTACCTTTACCAAAAACATTAGATACGCAGAATGGGCCAACACCAAGGAAACCCTCTGGAGTGACCACTGCCTCATCACTACCACCGTAATGACTAAACCATTGGCAAGACCACACGCACAAGCTGGGCTCACCCGACTGGAATAAGTTCCGGCAAAGATACATCAATTCGGCATCTATCCGCGAGCAAGGATTCCACGCGTGGGCACAAGAATTGGTTACACACCTCCGTTTGACGGAAACCCAAATTCAACTCTCGGAGGCAACGCCGGAGGTAGACAACCACCTTCCGCACCTCTGGGAGGCGCGGCACAGCCTCGTCCGCAGATGGCGCCGCCAAAAACGTAATCGAAAGCTCAACATTCGCATTGCCGAGCTCACCCAGCGAGAGGCAGAGTACGCGGCCCAGCTCGATGACTCGAACTGGGTGGACCGCTGTAACACGGCGGCCAGACAGATGTCTAGCCGGAGCACGTGGCGCCTTTTCCGCGATTTGACCCGACTCAAACACGCGCCGAGACACAAAAACATCTCCAACGGGCTATTCATAGCTTCGATGGAGATACCTCAAAATTAGCGTACAAACTACGCGACCAGTACCTTTGCACTCAACAGGACCCCCGAGGGCCCGCGTACTCGTATGCAGGTTCAGAGAACGCGGAGCTGGATCAGCCGTTCGATCCAGCTGCGTTACCTGAAGGCGGCCCTAGCTAAAATGAAACGAGGAACGGCACCGGGACGGGACAAGATAACCGTGAAACTGCTTGCCAATCTTCCCGACCCCACCTACGATACCCTCCTCGCTTTCATCAACTCGATCTGGCTTGGTGAGGCACCCCTCCCAATCGAATCGAAGAACGCTCTGGTCACTTTCATTCCAAATGCCGGCAAAGCCATAAACACAGACAACCTCCGCCCCATCTCCCTCACGTCTTGTGCGGGAAAGCTGATGGAGACCATTGCACGGGACAGGCTGTCTGGGTTTCTGGAAACCCAAAATGCATTCGCAGACACCATGTTTGGTTTCCGCCCGCACCGGTCCACGCAGGATGTTCTGTGTCAACTCGACCAAGAAATTCTCAACCCTGTCGAATACCCCCTCAACGATAAGGCAATACTCGCCCTAGACTTGAAGGGGGCTTTCGAAAATATCACACACGAAATCATCCTGCAACATCTCTCCGAGACCAACTGTGGACATAACACATTCCAATATGTCAAGCAATTTCTCTTGGATCGACAATCTTTCATCGGAATACAAGACGAAGAACATGGCCCCTATCAACTGGGAACGAGAGGTACCCCACAGGGCGTGGTCCTCTCGCCGTTACTCTTCAATCTGGCCATGATGAAGCTTCCGGATCAGCTGGCGAAGGTCGAAGGCGTCCAGGACGCGCTGTACGCCGACGACATAACCATCTGGGCCAAACACGGATCGGTTGGAGACATTGATGCCAACCTGCAGCAAGCGGCGGAGATCGTGGACGCCTACGCCCACCGCTGCAGCCTTCAGCGCTCCCCATTCAAATCCGAACTTGTGCATATTCGCCCGTCGCCTAAGTGCACCAACAAAATGGAGCTATTCCTGGCCAGCGGCCCGATACCCGAACAAGATGAGATTTGAGTGCCCGGTCTCTTTATCCACAAACACAGACGAGTTGATACAACAACAGCCAAATTGCGTAAGGTGGGGGACCAGGTGGGCCGGATCGTCCGCCGGGTTTCCAACAAACGCGGGGGGTTACGGTGCAAAGACGCCTTGCGGCTGGCGCATGCATTCGTCACCAGTCGAGTCCTCTACTCGACTCCTTACCTCCACCTGCGCAAGTATGACGAGAACGCCCTCGAGGTGATTCTCAGGAAAATGTACAAGCGTGCCCTTGATCTCCCGATTACCACGTCCAACCACCGCCTCATGGGCCTGGGGATGGTAAACACTTTCGCGGAGCTCCGGGAGGCACACTTGACCAATCAATATACAAGACTTTCAAAGACGCCGTCGGGACGCCACCTATTAGCCCGACTACACATCCAGCACCCAACACTGACGGAAGAGCGCGTACGCATCCCCGAAGTCTGGAGATACGCCCTGCACGTGTGGCCTCTTCCGGCCAACATGACACGAGACGACCACAGTGGCAGGCGCCTTGCGCGGGCGGAGGCACTGGCCCGCTACTATGGGAACAAACACAAAATCTTCTACATGGACGCCTCCGGTCCTCACCATGGGGGGTGGTACACGGCCGCAGTTGTCCATGAAAACGTCGCGGTGAATGGCCTAACATTCAGAGCTCAAGACATAACACATGTGGAGGAAGTCCACATCGCGCTAGCTGCCGCAGACCAGGACTCGCGCGTCATCATTACTGACTCGAGAGGGGCCTGTAGAAATATTGAACAGGGGTACATTCCTCTCATTGCGTCTCGCATCCATCAAAACAGTGACTACCTCGGGGCCCCCGAATCTCGAACGATCGTATGGGCTCCTGCTCATATGTGCCTCGAAGGCAACGAAACGGCAGACGCCGCTGCCCGCGCACTCACTCTCCGGGCACCGCCCTCAGACCCTTCCGAAATGGATCCCGAACCCAATCCGGCCCTAAGTTTTCGAAAAATTACTCAACTATACCAATTCGGCCACGCAATTTATCCTAAGCCCTGTAAGGGCCTTACAAAGGTAGAGGAACATACACTCCTCCGCCTTTACACCAAAACACTGCTGTGCCCGGCAGTTTTAAAGCACTTTGATCCTTCCTGTACAGGAAAATGCCCGCACTGTGCGGAGAAGTCTTCGGACATCTTTCACGTGGTGTGGGCATGCCAATCAACCCCGAACCTCACCCCAAAACCAAACCCCACCCGGGAGAACTGGGAGGCAGCCCTGCTCGGCTGCTCCGACCTAGCGAGTCAGAAGGCCCTGCAGTCGACCGAGCACAAGCCGCGGCGGCCGCCAATGGGCTCCTGTAATGAGGAGCGCACCTAGTGAGTGTGAGAGGTGGCTCCCTCCGGGCCACCTCAAGCTTCCTCCGTGTACATTCAATAAGGTTTTTCAGACAGACAGACAGACGAAGCTACAAGCCCTCGCCACAACTAGATTCTGTACTCCTCATGGCATATTGCTTAGAAGATAGGGCACGCGCGGCCACGCTCACCCGCGCCATGCGCAGCCGATGCCGAAGTTTTCGTGGCTTTATTTAATGACATTCAGCACTCACCGAGCCGTCAGTTTGCTGCTGCAGGGGCACACGTAGGGGGTTTGATGAAGGCCGCATTAAGGGAACAGCTGCTCGACAAAGGACTGGCCTCTGGGGCACGCAATGATGCTTTCTGAGGGCAGGATTATATACATAATCCGAGGGCGAGAAATGAAGAGATCACACCATTGGTTTCTCTGGATCTTTTGCCGTTTTATCACCGGCAGAGCACTAAGCCATTGCGAACGCCGGGGACCCGGTGCTCATCGCGCGGCACCACATGAAAGGACACAATCGGGTCAACACTGCCGCTGCCCCTGAGCAAGCGCCATGCGCCGTTGATACAGCCCTCAACACTACACACAGGAGGCATTTTCTGACTGTTTCCCGTGAAGTCAACGTTTTTCGAGCCACGCAACACGCAACCATACACTGTAGAGGGGAACATGCTAGCACGATGATGCGTTGAGCAAAAACGAAACTACGAAACTGTCACGACCGGATACAGCGCCATTCCATTTTATATTTATTTACTTTGCGCTTAACTTGTACTTCCTCACTTGAAACGGTTTAAAAAGTTGGCAAATGCTGTTCATGTACGTTTAAGGTGTATTTCATTTTGCGTTTTATTAACAGCGATAAATCGCTCTCGACCAATCGCGACCGGCCTGCGTTTGTGATCTCCGACGTCATTAACCTGTAGTGTGGGAAATTCCAAGGGGCGTCAGCACCTATCCTTCAGTTTTTCGCTATTTTCTCGCTTATTAAACATCTGTTCGCCGTAAGAATGGTATGACTGTGATTGTGAAAGGATAATTTACCATTAAAGCTCAACTTCCGGTTTCTTTTTTCTGTCCCTTTAAATTCGCGAATTGGTAGCGCGGAAACAGGACAGAGCGTAAATTGTCTGCATAGAAAACACATATGTCAACAACAACACAAGGGCGCGCGGCCGACAGAACTGTGCGATTGTTTTGCATGCAGACTGTTCTGCATGCGGGCCAAACCGGCTGTCTGTGTTTTGGCCGCACACACTAAGGAGGATGTGAATAGGAGCTTTTATGCGTCATGTTTTGATAACAAAGCGCTGGAACTAATCGATTCACCTTAAAGGGCGGGAAGTTCCCCAGTTCATCATCCATGTATTTCAACTATAGAACTAATTTATTTTCACTCTTGCAAAGGGAATGTCGGAACGAGTATAGTTATTTGGTTTAGAAACATGACAAGCTATTGCTGCCTTCACTTTGTTTCATTTCGTGTAACCTGAGCGCGATTTGCAAAGGCGTGTTCCTCGCATCTCTTCGCCTACCTCTAAAGTTCACGATAGCCACTGTCGTAAAATTCGCGATAGGGACATAGCATTGTTCTCGCGTATCTATTCATTCAACATGTTTAGGAAGCAGCTCTGACAAACAGATTTCGGGAATGCCGTGATTCTTCCTGTAGTTTGTGCAATCGTGTTCAGACGTACCATTTCTTGTGCAATTCACTATAATACCGGTCCCGGTTAATTTATCACCTGTTAAATGGCCTGGCGTCCTTCAAGGAACACGTATTTGATCATTTTACCAGTACGCTCACATCGGCATGGCGGCCGCCGCTGGAGCAGGAAGCGGGAAACACATCTCCACGTACTCAGTGAAAACGGCATCGCGACATAACCACAGTGTAAAGTGATTTGAACGTGTAGAGTGGTTTATGCGTGTACGGCTGGTGGCCCGCCTGCTTGACGACCAAGCAGCCAGATGGAAACTATCCATTATGCTGCTTGAGAACGTACGTTTTGTTTTTGTTTTTTGCGAAAGTATTCAGTGGCACTTACATTGTACATGCGTTGGATTCTCTCTGGTTGCAGCGCCGGTCTCGTCGGTGCGCGCGCAAGGCTCGGTGGCAACAGGTGCGGACGTTGGCACCTCGGGCGTCGGTGGAGGGGGAAGACGGGGCGGCAACTTCTTGGACGCAGCGTACATCAGGGAGCGCCGACGGCGTTTCTTTCTCGAAGACTTGGTACGCAGCCGCGACGTCCCAAACTGAGTTTCGTTCGTTGAAGCTGCATCGGAATTATCGGTGAATGCTTTGCTGCGATCGGCTACTTTGTCCTCCATGTCGACCGCCAGCCCAGCGAAAGGGAGTTACACGTGTACTTCTGGTCTTATAAAACCAAAACAAATTCGCGGAGCCTATTCTAACGTTATGACTTCTGGCGCGTCTTCTTCTTCTCCCCGCGTTGCCTCGTCTCGTGTCATCTCGCCGCCCAAAGATTGCCTCATACCCACTACGGGAGATTGGCCAAGAAGCAGGCGGTTTCAGCTATGGTTATTAGAATTAAAACAAAAACTAAGCTTGCGTAGCAGAAATAAAAGATAAATTATGTTTAAAATTCTCAGATACAATAATTTCTATATAAAGAAGTGAAATAATACGAATAATTCATAATTCTATAAATTTAGCAAGGTATTTTTTGTGTCTCTGATGAAATTGTGACCTGCAAGGGAAGCATCGCTGTGGTTGGATCGCCGTGAAGTCGCCCCAAAAGAAAGAATGGGTGGCGAGATTAGTGATAGCCCAAGTTTTCGAAATTGAATTTCTAAGAGTTTTCTTTTTCTTAAAAATCGGCGGCACGAGAGAAGAAAATACTGATTGGATTCAGGTGCATTGCAAGAAGAACATAAAGGGGACACAGCGAGACCATGACATGTGTAAGTAAAAATTTAGAGGCGATATACGGCATCTCACTTTTGTAAAGGAAACTTTCAGTTGTCTTGAAGGACACCAATTATTATCCCACGGGTAACAGAGATGGTGGCTGTTACAAGACGACGTTCAAATAAATTTTGTCGAATTTTGCGACATAGAGAAATTTCTGTCTCTAGCCGCGGTTACATAAGCTAATGTCGATAAAACAGATATGACATGGCCATTAAGGGATGCTCGTGCGAGTGAATCAGCCATTTCGTTCAAATGCAAACCACGATGTCCCGGTACCGAAAGCAAGGGCACTATAACGTAAAATGATTCCAAACTGTTTTGATTCCAAACTCCTCACGTCAAATTTACGTAACCACCGACCCAAGCATCCGGCGGTGACCCGCAGCGTTGACTGAACAACCCAATCAAACACTCTCCTCGTTTATAGGAGGTCACCGTTATTCACTTTCAAAACAAAAAAAAAATTGTCTACCCTCAGTGGTTTTTCTTATCTAATTGGCTGACAAGAGGCGAGGAGCACGCTCTACTGGAGAGGGCTTCGATGGGGCCGAGCCAGCACAGTGAAAATAGATAACCGCATGAAGAGGGTGGTGCCGGCTTCTCCGATTGGTCCGCTTCGCCTTACTTAGCTTGCAGTGGCTGGTCGAAAATCGCGGCGTCGTGAAACGGAAGGATAAGAATGCCGCTAAAACGGATCCTCAGCAAGGAAGAGTTGGCCGAGCGATGTCGTATGCATGCCAAAAGGGCTGGATAACGTTTTACTGCCACGCAAAAAGGCTTATCATGCGTAAATAAATACATGCTCACCGGCAGTTGCGAGTAGCGAGGGCCTGAGTGATCGGCGGGCAGCCATCCTCTATTCCTTTCGGAACGGGGCAGTCTGTGGCAATTCAGAAAAATTTTCAGTTTTGTTCGGCATATTAATGCATTTTTTTTGCGTACACGTCACTTTGACGTGGTGAGTTTTCGCGGTGTTGTGAGGGCGCGTGACAGACAGGCGAAGTTGGCGTAGCAAGAAAACATTGGACCAATAGCAGAGGGCTAATAATGAAAAGTCGTCGAATCAGGAACGATTATTTTTCTTTTGTGTGGTTTCATCATGTATAATCAGTGTGTACACGTTATATCAGATGGGGAGCTATCGCGGTTTTCGTGACGTCTCGTGACAGACAGGCGAAGTTGAGAGTGGCCCGAAAATGTTTTGACCAATCGTGGAGGCTGACTGGAGAAATTTGAATCAAAACAGTTTGGAATCATTTTACGTTATAGCGCCCCAAGTGTACTTGCCGTAAGTACGAAGCAACCACTTAAGAAAATGTTCGCACAATTTTTGAATTTGGAGAGGCTGTAAGTGCTGTGCATACAGACAGCGAGTCCGTCACAATAACAGCTAATGTCTCGTTTTGGGGAGTCTTAGGTATCTGGGAATAGTTATGCATGAAATATGGGTGTGAAGTCAAGAAGGTGAAGAGAGTCAGAACATTGATGGCATTCAGCGAAGATCCCCACTCCTGCCTGCACATTGCATAGACAAGCGTCAATAGCTATTATGTTGTCAGTAGACAGCTGGCTTAGGTGGACTTGTAAGATAATAAGTAAATTTCTGCTAGGCAATATTTTAGCATAATTTGGAAATATGTCCTCGTATTAAATTTTGAGGTCTGTTAAGACATCATTCGAATGGCAAACTTGACGTATAGACACATTCAATTGTAGTAACTGTGCGTGCACAAATATTATCTGAGGACTGCGTAATCGCAGCCATGATACGTCAAGAAACTCAGGCGGTTCAGTAACAAATGCGTATTGTGTACGTCTCCTTGAAAACTCGTAGATTTTTAAAAAAGCCTGAACCGTAAACATGTGCAATCTAAAATCTAGGGTGGTTATATGAGCTTCCCGATATAACACACTGTTGGCAACGAATCTAAGTACCCTAAGGCATAATCGTAGAGTTTTTCTTTCTAAAAGTATGATAGGTTTAATATTATAGGCGGGACCACCACAAAATTATACCCAACTGAGTTCTATTATGGGCCGAACGTACATTGTATACAGAGTGTCCCAGCTATCACGCAGCACGATTTTAAAAAAGAGTAACGGCGTTACGGGAAGCCAACCTAGTACGTATTGTTTCCAGTACGGTGGAGTAGCCGCCAGTAATTTTTTCGTTACTGAGATTCAATTACTTATTGTAATTAATTATCTAACCCAAGAAGTACTGTCCTAATTATCAAAGTGTCAATGATAAAGTTGTAGTCCAACATGAAAAACTCCCGATACAGCTTTCTGTTGCTAAATACGTGCTACAAAAATTTGTTTTTCCGAGTCTGAAACAAGCCCGCGAATACACGCAGAATTGCCGCACGACTGGCCACTCGAGGCACTTTGCGTGTATTCGCGGGCTTCTTTCATGCTCGGAAAAACACTGCTATGTAGCACGTATTGAGCAACAAAAAGCTGTATCGGGAGTTTTTCATGTTGCACTACAACTTTCTCATGGACACTTTGATAATTAGGACAGTACTTCTCGAGTTAGATAATTATTTACAATTATTTATTAAATCTCAGTAGCGAAAAAGATAGTGGCGGCTACTCCACTGTACTGGAAACAATACGCACTGGGTTTGCTTCACGTAACACCGTTCCTCTTTTTTTAAGTCGTGCTGCGTGATAGCTGGGACACCCTGTACATTATTAGTAAAGTATCCCTCCGTAGTCCACAACGACGGTGTCTGAGCCATTGGAGCAGAACTACGGCACGTTCTGCCTTTGTTGTAATATGTTCAATGTGAGTACGCCAGGCGAGTTCGCCATCGTATATAACACCAAGGTATTTGATCGAGTCAACTTGAGTAATTATTTCCTGGTGACATTGGAGGGATATATGCACTTGTGCTGTTAACGGAATAACTTGTACAGCACTTTTATCAACATTCAACGACATGTCTCAAGCCTTCCTAGGTAATTCTGCAACAATTGGTGTAGTGAGTGCATACGAGTCGCGGGTGTAAAAAAATGTGATATCGTCCGCATAAGAATATACGTATACTATTCTAGACAAAATAATTACTTAGCAAAATGTTAAATAAGATGAGAGAAAGAACGGCACCCTTTCGGTAAATTTGTAGACTGAAGGTTATTGAATAGATTAAGATATTCTACAGTGTCTTGTGCTTTTGCTATATCTAGCGTCACCAAAGCTGCATACTCTCGTTTGCGGCAAGAGAGTTTAAAGGGCCCCTAAACCACCTCAGATATTTTTTGAACATTGCAAGTAAACAGGCGGATCGAGCTCAGAATGCCGTCACGATCAACGATGCCAAACGCTGCAGCGCTACGCGCCGCGGGCGCGCCATAAAAAAAAAAAAAAAAAAAAAAAAAACAATGCCATCCTACTCCCCTCGCCTTTCCGATAACCCCAGCGGTCGTCATGATGTCAGCAGGGGGAATCTGGTGATGTCAACGGCGGAAACGACGTCCATTGGTCGAACAAGCACCTACGACTTCCGGTTTATCTGCTAGCAGGTACGCGTAAAGTCCCTATATAAGAAAAGTACCGCCATCTACTCTTCCCTTCGCCGCCTCCTCTCCTAAAGCGCTTGCTTTTTTCTTTACTTTATGCTTGCGAAAGCCAAATCGACGGTGGTGCACCTAGAAAGTCCACGTTGAAGCTTTCAGGCCGGGCGCGCGCCGCCACCGCCGCCGGCGACTGCGGCTGCGCAGAGGACTTTCAATATGGCTCTGAGGCGGAAAAAAAGAAAACATAAAGACGTGAAAAGCGCGCGCTATCATCGTCCAATCGGAGATAGAGGAGAGAGAGAGAAGCGGTGTTTGTCAAAGGATGGCGGTAGTTTTCTGATATAGGGACTTTAGGTACGCGCGCTCCCTGCTCGTCCTCGCCGTGTTGCTCACTTGTGCGCGCTTGCGCATAGGTAATTACAGCCCGCGACGCCAGTGGCAACTCGCTCGTGTTCCAACACAGTCATGCAGGGGCGTAGCCAGAAATTTTTTCGGGGGGGGGGGGGGAGGGCAAGCTTCTGCGTTCCTCTACGTCACGTGATCGATAATAAATATCGGTAGTTTAAGCAGACTCTCTACATGTATATCACAGACATGGGACCGCCCCCACCCCCCACGCCTGTGCGTGCGCTTGTGAAAAAATTAAGTAAAAAGTAAACTAAGCTCAGTAAATGCAGTAAGTACGACAGGTACAGTGGGCGTTTGGAGCAACGATCTCTCATCGCGCCACTGAATGGACCAGTCTTCGAAAACGCATCTTTGAGACGACCCGTGCGATCGGAGAAGACATCATTAATTGTTAATTTCCGTTAAGCGTAGATGGCGTCGTCCTCGTCGGGGCGAAGTGCGTTTCACAAGTGAAGGACGGCTATACGCGTGAAAATGCACGTGACCAGGCCATAACTACTCTCATAGCAATAGCTTGTTCGGTGCGTCTTTGCGCTAGAAAACTTAAATACGCGCAAAAACGCGTAAGGCTTTTTTTTTTCGAAGCTTTCGTCGCCCTGCTCCCTCATACGAGAGTGTTGCACTTCCTGCGGCAAGTGCATGGGCCGCTGTGTCTTCCACTGTGTGCGAGCATGCAGCCGTCATTTGCCTTTACGTCAACAGATTTATAATTGTACAGAATATTTCACCGCACAGCATAGATATGGCATGTGTACGCATTTTAAGTAGTGCGTACGTGCAACTCATTTCTGCTTCACTTACGCTGGTGCAAACAGGAAGCGGCCTCGTATCTCACAGAATCTCGACTGATTGGTGTACTAGTGATGCAGGAATGAACTCCGGTCTTGTTCAGTGCATAGTGCACATAATAATTTCTCAGGACGCACGAACTCCGACGAGAACTGTCAGCGCCTGCAACAAGAGTTTACTTACGCTGTACTGCGCACAGTAGTAATTCATGCTTGTCGGCTGTCTGTTTCGTGCATTCTGTTGCGAGTCGGTGGAATTTCACTGCTGTCATCAACCCCTTCGTGTGTACATTGCTGGTTTGGGATTCCACAACAAAACAGCAACTACCAGCCTTCCGTAATTGCTGGTTTGGGATTCAACAACACAACAGTAATTACCAGCCTTCCGTAGGGGCGCACTCGCAAACCAGAGACGTTTCTCGCGCAGACTAAGCCTACGTTCACACTTGGGAAGCGGCGAGCGGGCAGAAAGGCCAAAGCGGCAGGAAAATTTTTCCCACGCCTGTCCAAGTTGTTCACATTTGTTTTGCTACCACCGCGGCCGCCGCTGCCGTTTTCGTCCAGATCCATCTCGTCTGCGTACGTTTGTCGGCGTGGTGGCGCTCATTATCGCATTATTTCGAGCGGTATGTTCATTCTTTTACCCGCGTACCGTCATCAAAAGTGATAATTTTACGCAACTTCGCGTGTCATCTGCGACCTTCGGTAAATTCCTTGTTGGTGTTCCGTAATTCTCCTCACACGGGCGCGGTAGCTGACTCACAGATTGGTGCCTAGGCGGGACAATATTTCTTTAATAGCTTTTATTTACAAGTTGTAATAACATTTCATCATTTCGTATTGTCGGCGCCTCCAGGACACCAAAGGGGCAACGGGAACACCACAGCTAAAACCCGGGCTGGCCCTTGTGTTGGGGCTCGCCAAAGCCTGCGCGTCCTACGTGAGACCTACGCTCCCAATCTATCGTCGCGACGAGAAAAGCACCCCGCGACTTTTGCAACACACCGTACACGTGCGAGGAGAATTATGGAGCGCCAACGAGGAATCTGCCTAACTATTGTCGGCCGTGGAAGTGGAAGAAGAAATGGCTTTTATACTTCTACCTACTTGTTTTCTAGAAATGGACAATGAATAAACGGAAGACGCGGACACCTCGGAAACGGCGGTGGTGGGTTCGCCTGGCTTTGCAAAAGCGCGAGAAGTTGGGTCACGCCAAGGCTTCGTTGCCGCACCTCCGGTCGCGCGACGTTGAATACTATCGCGAGTATTGCTGACAGTACGTTTTAGTACCACTCTTGTCGTAGTGCAAGGGCTGGTTCCTGATCGCGTCAATCAGCATTACAGCCTACACTTTTGGTGCCATGTTCAATTTTACGACCGGTTGTTTACATTGCTAGTGTAGCTTCCAGTGAAGCAGAACGACTTTCCGCCGCGTTTCCGCTTCGCCATGGCGAAAAAATCGGCCCGAGACCGATTTGGCTCGCAGCCTGTTTTCCTGCCTGTTTTGACGCCTAAAATTATTTAAACTTAAATTATGGGGCTTTACGTGCCAAAACCACGATATGATTATGAGGCACGCCGTAGTGGGGGACTCCGGAAATTTGGACCACCTGGGGTTCTTTAACGCGCGCCTAAATCTAAGTACACGGGTGTTTTCGCATTTCGCCCCCTCCGAAATGCGGCCGCCGTGGCCGGGATTCGATCCCGCGACCTCGTGCTCAGCAGCCCAACACCATAGGTTTTGACGCCTAGGCGGGCGGATTTTTTGCAAGATTTTGCCGCTTCCGACAGCTTCGAGACCAAGTGTGAACGTAGCCTGCGCGAGGGCGGCCTAACCGGCATCTGAAGGGAAGCGGCGGAAATGTATACCGGAGATTTCGACCACCTGGGGTCTTCAACGTGCACCTAAATCTAAGTAAACGAGCCTCGAGCGTTTTCGCCATCATCTAAAATGCGGCTGCCGCATTTATTGCTTCATTTGTTGTGCATTTGTTGCTTCAGAATGCGGCCGCCACATTCTCGCCCAAAACTTCACAGAGTGTCAAAGCCTTGACAAACACCGTGACAGTTTTTTCCATATATGCAGACATGATTCGCTGTAAATTACCAACCTAAACGGAAGCGCCCAGTAATGAAATTGTGATAGTAGCACCAGTTTCATGAATTATATCAGCGCGAAGCGACGAGAACAAAGGGTGGGTAAGTGGGGGGGGGGGGGGGTTGCGGAAAAAAATTCGGGGGGGGATTTGAACCCCCCCAACCCCCCCCCCCCCCCCTGGCTACGCCCCTGCAGTCATGCTTAGCGGTCTCATTTGCTGCGCGAACAGAGTGCGACAGTGTTGGCCGTTCCAGACGTGCGCGCAACACGCTTCGTGTAAGACGCGCCGGCACCGCAGCAACAGCGGGTAGTCGAGAAGCGCCGAGTTCACGTCCACGTTACCGGCAAACTCGCCGCACGCCGTTTGCCATTCGCGGGCCGCCATTCGACAGCGGTTTTGCTCGCGAGCGACGAGATTTCCTTGCCGTACGTAGAGAGGATGAGACCGGGACTCATTTGTGCGGCAGCCTCACCGCCGCTGATCGCTCGACGGCGCCGATATCGTCGCTAGGCCTTTTTCGGTTCCCTTCAAAGCTAAAGCGGACGGCGCTTCGAAATGAAGTACCGACGCTCACAAGCCGCAATATTTTCTTATCGTTGTTATCGCTCTTCGCAATACTTGTACACAAAGAAGAAAAATACGCCGATATTAGCGGCGCCGTCGGCTACGATGCGAGCACAGCCGAGCCGGTCGTCTCCCGTCGGTAGCCGTGCACTCAGCTGCAGCCGATGTTTTCGTTGCCGGTGGAAGAGGCGCGCAGCTTCGCGGTCGTCGATTGGCCCGTTGATCGTGCAGCGGGCGGGGCGCCGGCCGAACTGTCGTCTACTTTAAACACCTCTCGCGCGGCAGACTGGAGGCTGTATCGCCGTCCGCATATGTGCCGTTAGCATGGCTAGCGTGGACGTGCCTTAACCGGAAGTAGGCAGTGTTTTGAGAAGCGCGTTGGCGATGACGTATGTCACGTGACATTTGGAGCAGCAATCGGCGAGGAGGAGAGACCAGCCGTAGCGAAGGAAAGAGCGAAACGAGCGAGGGCCGTTTTTCGATCATCAAATGCGTGTAACTCCGCTATTACGGCACCATTTCGAAAAATTCTCGCGGCTACGTGTTCGTTGTAGAGTCGTGCACAACTGCGACACCCCAACTAAATTTCGACCTCTGGGTGGTTTAAGGGCCCTTTAAGGCGGCTGTCTCGATCTACATGGGTGTACCAAATGGAGTGCCCGGGACGAAATCTTATCTAACAAGGACTGAGAAGTGTATCGTCCCACATAACATTTGTTTTGCGTCCATGGACAACTCTTTCAATTCATTTTACGATATTGAAAGTAAGGGAAATTGGCCGTGTCTTGTCTAAGTTAAGTCCAGCTGCTTTTTTCTTCAACAGTGAAATGATTTTAGCCACCCTCCACTCTTTTGGAACCCAGTAATTTTTTAGAGAAAAATTTACTATATTTAGTAGGTTCTGAGGCGCATTTTCAAACAAACCTTTTACCATTCCTGTTGCAATTCCATCTGGACCTGCGGCTGACGCCGGTAATAAACTAATAATTTCCTCAACCTCTGTCAATGTGTCTTCCAGAAAGTCGTCTCCCGAGGGAAGTTTTGATAGTCCTGTGAGCAATTTATACATGCAACCTTGTGCTAGACCTTTACCAATTTCCTCCAGTGACTCTGATAACTCGTTTGTTGATATAACGACAGAGTTGATATTTACTGGCGTCGGTATAACTTTAAGGAATCGAAGAAATTTAAGCAGAGCTTTTTATTAACAGACTTCGAAAGATGTTTTGAATCATAATCGTCCTTAGCTTTCGAAACTTTCTGCTTAAATGTAGCAGCTACATAAGCACATTCAGGCCAAGTAACACGGTATTGGTTATATAAAAGTGTTTCCATGCAGCCTTTCGATGCTTAAATGTTAGCTCGCAGTCGCAATTCCACCAGGGACAATATGAACCACCCTTGTAGATAGCACAAAAATTACACTTTTTGATATTTGGTTTAGGATTGAACAAAGACTCATTGCCTTAATATGCCTCTCCATGTCTTCCTGAGCGCTTAAAGCCGATTTTAACGCACATTTTAGTTTTTAATAATTTAAAAATAATTTACAAAAGTGCGCACATGATTATCCAAACAAGTTAACGGAGTAATCTGTTCAAAAATTGTCGGTACGTGATCACTCTTAGTACCGGAGTCAAAAGTGTTCCGGGGGGTGACAGAAACGTTCTAGCTGACATACGCAAGATCGAGGGCAGAGCGTGACTGACTCCGAACGAAAAGAAGTAGTCCCAAATTTAAACAAAAAAAACACTTCATAAAACCCACTCACACAAGTGTTTGCCACAAGTATATATCCGTTGGGAAACCGCACGATATATGGTGAGAATTAAAGTCACCTACTAGTATGGCGTTCTTCTGACTCCAATAAAAAGTGGTATCGAGATAACGGGATCTTGCACTCCAGAGGGGAAGCACGTGCAAATTACAGAAAATGGCGTGCAAGCAGGAAGCGGTATACCCAATACTAGCATTCCATATTCTGGTGACATTATCTGATGTGCTATTGTAGCTTTATGGCAGATATTTGCTAACCCAAAGAAAACTACAGGCGATACAATTGAGAACATCGGAACTTTTTTAGATATAAAGTTAGATCAGCTGCAAGCCAAGTTTTCTGTAAAATACGTAATAAAATCTGGACAATGTTTAGGAGCAATATATAGTAAATCTGTTAGAGCGGAAAGTACGAAACGACAGTTCCACCGAATAACTGTTAGAAGTTCCAATGGTAAAAGAAATTATAGCAGCAGAGACCACTTCGTCTACAACGCCCTCTTTCAAGAACTTCGTAGCCGAAGCCTATCTCACTAACTTTTTAGCCTTGAAGTTGGTGGGAGAGCTAGACTATTTGTCTACCGGTGATCTTGTGCGTTTAAGCGATCACGGGTCTATTTCTACATCTTGGTTTTCCCTCCCATCTGTGTCGGAGAGGATAATCTGGTCAATTTTCTCAGAAGTTGTTGGCTTTGCTACATTGTTGTTAGTCAATTGTTGCACAGTCGACACTTCAGTAGGTTGACCCCGCGGTGTAATAGGCAGCTGACCCTTAGTGGGAGCTTTATTAGTAATTTTAAACCACTGGGCTATTTCTGTCACCTCGCCTGAACAAAGGAGTCGGTGAGATTCACCATAGTGCGTTCCAGTGCTTTTTCCTACGCCTTTTGTACAAAAGCTGCAACAGCCTGAGAGATTCAGTTTTGCATGCTCCATGTTTGACGGGCCGTTATACCAGCATACCCTTGAGTCCTGTTCTGACTTTCTGCTATGTCCTCGCGACGAGAGCGTCGGCGTCTGTCAATTATTTCAAAGATTTGTAGGTGTTTTTACCTTGCAGAGCAATTAGGCTGATTTGTAGGGTGAGTACCGCTGCAAAGGCAGCAGGACTCATTACGGGAAGAACAGTCACTCGCACTATGACCTTCTCCGAAAATACGGTACCGTGTGTTTATGCAGTGTCCAAACAGCCAGCGTTTTAGACACTGAAGGACACGGGGTGATAGAGGTTCAACTCGGTTTATCAGTGGCCATGTCTTGAAATCTGATGGACGATTCATGCCAGCAAACGTAGCAGTGACGGCTTCTGTGGGCATGCGCGTATTATCAACGACATGGCTGCAAGGATTCCAAAATTTCTGCGGGACATAGACTTATGTCGGCACCACGGACTAGGCCTTTGGTACATGTAAGGTGATGAGTAACGAAACTGCCCACCTGATGTGTCGCAAAAACATTTCACTTCAGTAAATCTTGTACACAGGCCTGGTCTGTCAAAAAGCAGACTTCCCCCTCGGCTAAATTGTCGAACCTTGGTGATATTGTTACGCAAAGGACCAGTCAGTAAGACAACCAACTATTTACAGGTTGTATTTAACAGCCGTTGCAGCGCTGACCGGTTCGACTCACAGCGCGGGCCCAGCTCCTTCTTCCTTTTCTTTTCTCGAGTGATGGCGCCCACGCGCATCGTTCAAACAACCAAATACCACACGCGTGTAGCATAATCCCCCGGCGGCAGAAGCGACGTCCCGGAGCGTCTAAATGTCATCACTGAGAGGGTGATACTGCTTCAGCGTGTAACGTGCACGTTATCACTGGACTGGGAAGCAGTTGGGGCGTCAGGGGCGATCTCGTAGGTGACGCGAGTCACGGCACTAAGCACTCGGTAGGGGCCCGTGTAACGAGACAGCAGTTTTTCCGACAGGCCGACCTGACGCGACGCAGGCCCTAGAAGCACCAAAGAACCAGGCGGGAAGTGCACGTCTCGGTGTCGCTGGTCGTACAAACGCCTTTGACTCTCTTGGGAGCTCAGAAGGCGGTCACGGACAATTTCCCTTGCGCGGGCAGCGCGGGCGACGGCATCAAGTGCGTATTCACTGGTGGGCGCTGCGTGGACAGGGAGGGTTGTGTCGAGGGGCAGTGCTTGTTCTCGGCCGAACAGAAGGAAAAATGGCGAATAACCGGCTGTGTCGTGGCGCGAGGTATTATGCGCAAAGGTGACAAACGGTAAAGCGAGGTCCCAGTCAGTGTGGTCGGAAGAGACATACTTCGCGAGCATGTCTGTGAGAGTGTGATTAAGACGCTCCGTGAGGCCATTTGTTTGCGGATGGTATGACGTGGATAGCTTGTGCCTCGTGGCACAGGACTGCAGGATGTCCGCGATAACTTTTGACAGGAATGTCCGGCCGTGGTCTGTGAGAAGTTGTCGCGGAGCTCCATGTAATCAAATCACGTCGCGTAGAAGAAAATCGGCAACATCTGTGGCGCAGCTTGTAGGGAGCGCTCGGGTGATGGCGTAGCGCGTGGCGTAATCTGTGACCACAGCGACCCACCTGCTCCCAGAGGTAGAAAGAGGTAAAGGACCAAGTAAATCTATACCAACCCGAAAGAGTGGTTCCGCGGGAATGTCAATTAGTTGAAGGTACCCAGCAGGGAGCGTCGACAGTGTCTTGCGTCGCTGGCATTTCTCACACGCAGCTACGTACCTTCGAACGGAGCGAGCAAGCCCTGGCCAAAAGAAGCGTCGGCGGAGCCGGTCGTAGGTACGTGACACACTAAGGTGACCGGCAGTGGGGAGGTCGTGAAGTTCGTGGAGAACAGCCGAGCGAAGGTGTTTAGGGATCACAAGGAGTAGTAATGCTGTGCCGTTGGGGAGAACGTTGTGGCGGTAGAGTACGCCATCTAGAAGTGTGAATAAGCGAAGGGAGCGGTCGGCAAGTGACGGTTCCAGGCGGTCAATGATGATACGCAAGGACGGGTCACGGCTCTGCTCGTCGGCGACATGGACCAGTGGAAAAACAGAGAGAACGCAGGCGTCGCTGTCAGGTTCAGACGTAGAGATCAGGTCTTGGACTGGGTAGCGAGAGAGACAATCTGCGTCCGTGTGTTGGCGTCCCGACTTGTACGTCACTGTGTGGGGATATTCTTGTAGTCGGAGAGCCCAACGACCGAGCCTGCCAGTAGTATCCTTGAGCGACAAAAGCCAACACAACGCATGATGGTCTGTGATTACTGAGAAGGGCTTGCCACATAAATATGGGCGGAACTTTGAAACAGCCCAGACGAGAGCAAGACATTCGCGCTCGGTAATCGAATAGTTGCGCTCTGCAGTTGTCAGGAGCCGGCTAGCGTAGGCTATAACGCGGTCGTGTCCGTGTTGCCGTTGCGCTAAGACTGCGCCGATCCCACAACCACTGGCATCGGTTCGGACCTCTGTAGGTGCGGACGGGTCAAAGTGGGCCAAGATCGGTGGATTGGTCAGAATCGTGATAAGGCGTGAAAATGCGGCAGCCTGAGGGGAACCCTGCGTAAAAGGCACGTCTTTCTTCAGAAGTTCAGTGAGTGGTCGAGCGATTGCTGCGAAATCCTTCACAAACCGTCTGAAATAAGAGCAGAGCCCCACAAACCTCCGGACGTCTTTGACAGACTGAGGTACAGGAAAAGCTGTTACTGCTCGAACCTTCTCCGGGTAGGGTTGTACTCCGGAAGCATCGACAAGATGGCCGAGCACTGTAATCAGTCGGAGCCTGAAGTGGCACTTCGATTAGTTTAATTAGAGCCCAGACTTGCGGAATACGTCAAGGATAGCTGCGACGCGCTCAAGGTGCGTCTCAAGCGTAGGAGAAAACACAAGGTCGTCGTCGAGGTAACAAAGACAAGTTTACCATTTGAAACCTTGAAGCAGAGAGTCCATCATCCGTTCGAACGTGGCTGGGGCATTGCATAAACCAAACGGCATAACCTTAAATTGGTAGAAGCCATCTGGAGTGACGAAAGCGGTCTTTTCTTGGTCTCGCTCATCGACGGAAATATGCCAATAACCAGAACGAAGGTCAATGGACGAAAAGTATTTGGCACCGTGAAGACAATCAAGAGCGTCGTCAATTCGTGGTAACGGGTAAACGTCCTTTTTAGTGATTCGGTTTAGGTGGTGGTAATCAACGCAGAAACGCCACGTGCCATCTTTCTTTTGGACGAGCACGACCGGCGACGCCCAAGGGCTCGACGAGGGCTCAACAATGCCTTTGGCGAGCATCTTGTTGACTTCCTGCTGAATAACTTGCCGCTCTGCCGTGGACACGCGATACGGTCGGCGATGAATGGGAACAGCATCACCAGTGTTTATCCGATGCTTAACAAGGGACGTCTGACCAAGTGGGCGATTGTCAGTGTCAAATATGTCGTGGTAAGAAAGCAAAAGGCGATATAGGGCGGCTGCTTGGCCAGGGGCGAGGTCCGGAGCGACCATGGGACGTAATGGGCCGTCGAGGTTCAAGGTATCCTGCGGGTAATCAGGAGGATCTGGAGACACGTCGGCTGCAAAAGCAGTGACGTGGTCGTCTGTCACTGACTGGAGCGTGGCCACCGCTATGCCTTCAGGTAACACTTGCTTCGTCAAGCCAAAATTGACAACGGGGAGACACATCCGATTAGCGGCAAGGGTAACGATGGAGTGTGGTGCAGAGATGTCGCGCGTCAGGAGGACATCACGAATAGGGGCGACGACATAGTCGCCATCAGGCACGGTTGCCGTTGAGGCCAATTCGACGAAGGTTAGGGCTTTTGGAGGTAACCGAACAAACGCTGTAGTGCATAGGGTGTTCGGTTGTGCGGGGCGAACGCCGTCGCCTCAACGCCGTCGCTCCCCGTCACCCCAACCTCGCCGCTTTTCATCGCCAAACCGCCGGACGGAAAACTAGGCCATGCAGCTCTTGGGATGCAGAAATATATTGAAAATTGGCCGAGGCCATCCGGAGTTCCGTTTGAATGGCCTTGCGATTCTTCATGAGGATCACTCCGCCATCAGTCGGGACTAAAGCCACGGGTACTGGTCCCACTGCGTAAGGAAAGCTCCACCGGCAAATCAGGGGGAGGAATAGAAGCCGACCAGTAGTATGCCTCCTGGCCTGGCGATGAGAGAGACATTTCAGATGAATATGGAATTAATATAACAGGTTAACAGGTATTGAAACAAAAGGTCACAATCAATTAGGTAAGGAAACAAAGACGAATACAAAAACCGCCAGCTACTTGACCAAACTCGCGTGGAACGACCCGGTGCCTCTATGATTCGTTTTACAGCGAGCGCGCTAGCCGGTCCTTTGCGGTGCCTTTTTGCTTGGCCTCAATCATGATCCTTCAAAGATCTTCATTTTCGAGCGATCAGCGCATTCTGCGAGCCAAGTGCTCTTATTCCTTTCGTAGAAAACTGCCGTGAAAATAACCCGCCGCGGTTGCTCAGTGGCTATGGTGTTGGGCTGCTGAGCACGAGGTCGCGGGATTGAATCCCGGCCACGGTGGCGCGTTTCGATGGGTGCGAAAACCCCCGTGTACTTATATTTAGGTGCACGCTAAAGAACCCCAGGTGATCCAAATTTCCGGAGTCCCCCACTACGGCGTGCCTCATAATCAGATCGTAGATTTGGCACGTAAAACCCCCATATTTAATTGTTCTCGCAATGAAAATACCTACTTTCCTTGCACAAAGGAGAAAATATAGTTTCGTGGGATCACTTTCAATCCCACTTAACATCTTATTTTGAAAAGATGCAGAATAACGCAGCACGTTTTATATTATCCAACTGCAATCGCACTACCAGTATCGCGTCGATTAAACGCACCCTTTCTTTTGCAGTCACTTGTTTCACGCCGCAATGCGTGTCGCCTTACGCTTTTTCATAAGATATACCATCATCCAGTTTTGAAAATCCAGTTCATAAGACCGTTTCCTACAACTTTTTTTTCCCTTTCGTGCAACTTTTCCTTCCGTTGCGTTGTACTTTTCCTTACCTCGATGCATACATTTAAGAAAAGTGTAAGTTTTATTACCGCGACATGTCGTGAACTTTACGTTACCCTGACGAAGGTCAGATACACACCTGACAAGCTTTGCTTCCCCCCATTTTCCCGACAGTGGTAGAGCTGGTGCTTTTTTTGTCTCTAGACGCTCGATCTTGCTACTGGCAAATCACTGTACACAATATTGATAATAAAAAGACCGGATTCGTCACCCCTGTAGGCCATCACCAATTCAAGCTCATGCGTTTCGGCCTGTGCAATGCGCCAGTAACCTTTGAAAAGATGATGCACACTGCTTCAAGGATTCAAACCGTCCAATTGCTTATGTTACCTGGACGGTGGGATAGTGTTCTGCACCATTTTCGCGACTCACCTTGAGCGTCAATCGACCATTCTGGCTATTTTCTGGCGAGCTGGACTTCACTGAAGTTTCTCGATGTGCCGTTTCGTTCTTGGACAAGTTACAGAGCTTGACGCTTGGGGTTTCCGACTAGACCGCAAGAAAATTCGTTCAATTCACACCATTTCTCCGTTCCCCACTTTGCCCATGATGCCCTAATTTTTGTGGTACTATACCCCTATTTCCCAAGTTTCGTGCAAGGCTTTACGGCCCTCGCACGCCCTCTTACTGGTCTGCTCAAGCACGTTTCGTTTTATTTCGCTCCTCATTTTCTCAGCTAATCGCCGTCCTATCTACTCCACCAATCGTCGTACATTTTCACCCCGCTGCTTCTACAGAAGTGTGTAAGGACGACTGTTGACCCAACAACTAGACGTTGACCGCGTTGCCTACGCTATCGTCTGCACAGCGCGAGTACCTTACTCTCGTCTGGGCGGTCGCAAACTTCTGTCCTTTCTGGTATGGCTGTTCTTTCTGTGTCCTAACTGATCACCACGCCCTCTGTTGTCTTTCTTCACTGAAAGATCCCACGGGTCGGCTTGGTCGTTGGGCGTTGCACCTCCAGGAGTACTTTTACTTAGTCGCGCACAAGCCTGGCCGTCTGCGCCAAGACGCCGACTGCTTGTTTCGCTTACCCTGTCGACCAACCTGACGCCTCTGATATCGATCCTGGCCCCTGCACCCTCTCCATGTCTCAGTTCTTCTAGATTATAGACGAGCAACGCCCGGATGCTTCCTTCCGACAGCTGATCGAACGCCATGAAGTTGCGCCTAACGACGCGTCACTATGCATGGTCGTCCTTTTGGATGACCCATAATGCCGCCGTTATGTCCAGCCCAACGGCCCTTATTTGCTTCTCGTCGTACCCAAAGATCTGCGTTGGTCCATTATGCATCAGATTTATGGCGAATAAACTGATGAGCACCTCGGCATATCCCGCACGTACGACCGTATTCGGCGCAGCTTCTTTTGGCGCGGGTCGCGCCGATTCCGTGAGACGTTACGTCGCCGCTTCCAAGAAATGCCAACGCCAGAAGCTGCTGGACCCCTTTCAGATGACCGCCATACAAACCAAACCATTTTTTTGTGTTGGCTTGGACCTTCTCGCGCCTTTTCCTGAAGCAGCGTCCGCCAAGATGTAGGTCACAGTGGCCACTGATTATGCGACCAGGTACGTGACCACTCGAGCGCTCCCCACCAGCCGACTTTCTCCTTCATAACGTTATTTCACATCATGGGGCCCGGCACTAGTTTCTCACCGACCGTGGCGGCACACTTTGCAATGAAACTGTGTATGGCTAGGTTCTGACCAAAGGTTCATCGGTCGACAGGTTGTGTAGGAAAAAGTTGCGTCGACAAAATTGAATCCACAGTAGCCGGCTGCAAGCTACGGTGCTCCGTGGTTTCGGAGTGTACGACCGAATAAAACGGCATTGTGTGCCCACCAATGTCTGTGCCTCGGTTTCATGTGACGTCGACATCGCTATAGCGATGTTATCAGCAGTTGTACAATAGAGTAACATACCGATTACAAGAGTAGCCACTCCAGCCTAAAAGCGGCCGAGCTACGCAGCTTCATGCCGCCCGCTGGACGGCAATTTTATGTTTACTTACCTAATTGATTGTCACCTTTTGTTTCAATACCTGTTAACCTGTTATAGTAATTTCGTACTTATCTGCAATGCCTCGATCATCGCCAGGCCAGGAGGCATACTCCTGGTCAGCTTCTATTCCTCGCCTTGATTTGCCGGTGGAGCTTTCCTTACGCAGTGGGACCAGTACCTGTGGCTTTAGTCCCGAGTGATGTCGGAGTGATTCGCATGAAGAATTCCAAGGCCATTCAAACGGAACTCCGGATGGCCTCGGCCAATTTTCAATATATCACCAAGGTTCGACAATTCAGCCGAGGGGAAGTCTTTGCTTTTTGACAGACCAGGCTTGTGTACAAGATTTACTGAAGTGCAATGTTTTTGCGACACATCAGGTGAGCAGTTTCGTTCCTCGTCACCTTGCATGTACCATTTGCCTAGTTCGTGCTGCCGAGATAAGTCTATGTCCCGCAGAAATTTTGGAAATGTTTTCATCAGCAGGCGTGATTTCTGTGTATCCTTGCAGCCGTGTCGTTGATAATAAGCGCATGCACACAGAAAGCGTCACTGCTACGTTTGCTGGTATGAGTCGTGCATCAGATTTCAAGGCATGGCCACTGATAAACCAAGTTGAATCTCTATCACCACCCCGTGTCCTTCAGTGTCTAAACGCTGGTGGTTTGGACTCAAAGATTTCAGATCAAACACATGGTGCCGCGTTCGTGGAGAAGGTCATAGTTCAAGTGACTGTTCCTGTAATGAGTCCTGTTGCCTTTGCAGCGGTACTAATCCTGCAAATGAGCCTAACTGCTCTGCAAGGTCATAGACGCCGATGCTGTCGTCGGAAGGACATTCCGAAATTCAGAACAGGACTCAAGGGTAGGCTGGTATAACGGCCCGTCAAGCATGGAGCATGAAAAACTCAATCTCTCAGGCTGTTGCAGCTTTGTAGAAAAGGTGTTGGAAAAAGCAACGGAGCGCATTATGGTAAATCTCATCGACTCCCTTGTTCAGGCAATGTGACACAAATAGCTCAGTGGTATAAATTACTAATAAAGCCAACACTGAGGGTCTGCTGCTATTACACCGTGGAGTCAACCTAGTGAAGTGTCGACCGCGCAACCATTGACTAACAACGATGTAGCGAAGCCAACCACTTCTGAGAAAGTTGACCACATCTGCCTCTCCGACACAGATGGAATGGAAAATCAAGATGTAAGAATGGACCCCTGATCGCTTAAACGCACAAGGTCACCGGTAGACAAAAAAATCTAACTTTCCCACCAACTCCAAGGCTAAAAAGTTAGGGGAGGTTCTAATGATGATATATGTTGTTTTCTGGCGCAAGGGCCAGCTATGGCCAAAGAGCGCCAAGACGTGTGATGATTGTGGCGCAGCTGGGGGGATTCGGGGTTGTTGAGGCGACTTAATGTGTAACCCTTATTGCCATGAGTGCTGCAACTAATGTAGGCGCAATGACTGCACTGGCAAAGAGCGCCATTTTTTGCAAAGGTTTTCGTCCTCTGGATAATCGAAATTAGTGCTGTTTAGATGGTATTGGCAAACTGTCAACCCCCCCCTGGCAGAGATCCTGGTGCGCTAACTGACTGAGTGAGCAATGGTATGATCAATGACAGTGGTAGGTGTAGGGTGGCTGTAAAGGGGCCTAAAATTCCTGCGCACTAAAGGTGCGTAAAATACAAAATTAATAAGATCATGACAATGATGTGTCGGGCGCAATGAATATGGGTAATAAAAAAAGCTGTGAGCGATACAAGGCACTACTGCCTCACAGAGACCCTTAGAAGCAAGAGCCTGGAGGAGAGTGCATTTCAAAATGCTGTCGCAGCAGCGTCCTCTGAAAGAGGACCCTGCTACGAATCTCTCGGGCGAAGAACTTGCAAAATGTCGATGTCGTTTAAAAAGGCTAAAACTGAGTCGTGCTGAAATACCGGGTCATTAGCTAAAAACATCGCTGGGTGAAGGGGTATGTTCTCTCTATAGGCTTGAACAAAGTGTTTCTTTCTTTCAGGTTCTATTAGAGGACACTGCACTAGGATGTGAAGTACAGTAAGTACCTCCCCACATCTAGTACAGGTCGGGGGTTCGCCTCCAGACAACAAGTAATTGTGCGTGCCGTAAGTGTGTCCTATTCTGAGCCTACAGAATAGGACATCATTTCTTCTAGATTTCGTGGTGGATGGCCAGTTCCCTAAGCGAGGCTTAATTAAATGAAGTTTGTTTAGACTCTGGGCGTCCCACAAACGTTGCCAGTGGGCTCGAAGTCTCTTGCGTAGATATGGCTTCATATCGGGAACAGGGACGGGCATGGATGTGTTTCCAGCTTTTGCGTCGATGGATGTGGCAATCTGGTCTGCCAGTACATTTCCCTCGATGTCTCGGTGTCCTGGCACCCAGCACACCACAACATGCTGCCCAGACGCATATATATTACATATTAATGAATAAAGCGATACTATTACTGGATTTTTGTGCCTTTTAAGAGATTTTAAAGCTTTTACTACGCTCAGCGAGTCTGTGTAGATAATTGCTTTTGGTATTTTCGATTCTTTGATATGTTTAAGAGCCGACAGTATTGCACAAGCCTCTGCTGTGAAAATGCTCGTTTGGGGGTGCAGGGCGTCGGCATCTGAAAATGATGGGCCAACCGCTGCATAAGAGACGCCAGCATGAGACTTTGATGCATCGGTGTAAAATTCCGGACAGGAGTATTTATGCTGCAGTTCGAGGAAATGCATTCGAATGTGTGCATTCGAAACATGCGGGCGTGCTTCGAAACATGTAAAAAGGACAAATCACAGTCGACAATCTGCCACTGCCACGGTGAGACCTGTATAGTGGGTGTCATTAGACGATGTTCAAAGAGTGGGACATCCATTTCCTCAGCCAGACTTCTCACACGCAACGAGAAGGGCTCTCTTACTGCAGGTCGGTTATGAAAGAGGTGGGAGCTGGACAAATCATTTACGGTGGAATATGAGGGATGTTCACTGTTTGCATTCACTCTAAGAAAATACATGAAAGCTGTGTAGGTCCTCTGGAAGTGGAGGGACCACTCATTGGATTCCACGTAAAGGCTTTCTACAGGGCTTGTCCTAAAGGCACCTGTAGACAAGCGAATACCTAGATGGTGGATGGGGTCCAGCATCTTCAACGCGGTTGGGGTGGCTGACTGGTAAATTATGGCCCCGTAGTCTAGGCGTGTTCGTATGAGGCTTTTATACAAATTTAACAGACACTTTCTGTCACTACCCCATGTAGTGCGTGACAACACTTTTAAAATATTCATTGTTTTCATGCACTTGTTTTTTAGATGTTTTAGGTGTGGTATGAATGTTAGCTTAGTGTCAAGAATTATGCCTAAGAATTTATGTTCCGTTTTTACAGGTAGACGCTGTCCTTGCAGGTCAATGTCGGGGTCGGGGTACAGTCCTCTCTTTCTAGAAAAAAGGACGCAGGCGCTCTTTTGTGGATTTAGGCAGAACCCATTCTCGTCTGCCCATTTAGCCACCTTGTTCAGACCAAGTTGAACCTGCCGCTCACAGATTGCAAGGTTGCATGATTTAAATCCAATCTGTATATCATCGACGTACGTTGAATAAAACATGTTGCGTGGGATGCATAGACGCAAGGAATTCATTTTTATAATGAAGAGAGTGCAACTGAGCACCCCACCCTGTGGTACTCCGGTTTCCTGCACGAAAGGCCGTGATAATGCATTGCCAACTCGAACACGGAATGTGCGATTCAGCAGATAACTTTCAATCACATTTAACATATTACCACGTATACCAAAGTGGGAGAGGTCTCTCAGTATTCCGAACCGCCATGTGGTGTCGTATGCCTTTTCCATATCGAGGAACACAGATAAGAAGAATTGTTTGTGAACAAAAGCTTCACGTATCTGTGCCTCAATACGTATCAGATGGTCAGTGGTGGATCGACCCTCGCGAAAACCGCACTGGTATGGGTCAAGGAGCTTGTTTGATTCTAGGAAATGTATCAGACGGCGGTTTATCATCTTCTCGAAGACCTTGCAGAGGCAGCTTGTTAGAGCTATGGGCCTGTAACTCGATACGGACGATGGATCCTTGCCCTGCTTCAGGATGGGGATCACTATGGCCTCTTTCCAGGCAGAGGGGATCTCGCCGGAGGTCCATATAGAATTATAGAGACAGAGAAGGGTTTTCTTCGTTTCAGAGGGTAGGTTTTTCAACATGTCATATAGTATACGGTCAGGGCCTGGGGCAGATTGCTTGCAACAGGTGAGTGATGCATGCAGCTCTGCTAGGGAGAAAGGTAGGTTATATGGCTCGTTCCCAGTGCTCTTTCGGTCTATTTTTTGTTTTTCTATAGCTGATTTATATCTTATAAATGCTGGTGAATAGTGTGAGGAACTGGACACATGTTCAAAATGTGCACCCAGATGGTTCGCTTGGTCCTCAAGGCTGTCTCCCTGCGTGTGTACCAGGGGAGGTGGATGTGTTTGTCGTCCTCTTACTCTATTGACCCTGCTCCAAACCTTGGCCTCATCCGTGTACGAGTTGATACTTGATAAAAATGTTTTCCAGCTGTCTCTCCTGGCTTGTCTGCGTGTTCTCCTACCTTGGGACTTGATTTTCTTGAAATTTACAAGGTTTTCAGCAGTAGGATAATCGCGAAGCTGCCTCCATGCTTTGTTCTGCTGCCTACGTGCATTCCGGCATTGTTCATTCCACCACGGAACACGACGTTTGCTAGAAAGTCCACTTGTTTGGGGAATACACTTAGAGGCTGCATCAATTATGAATTTAGTAAAATACTCGACGGCACCATCAATTCCGAGCGATGAAATGTCAGCCCACGAGAGTTTACTGGTAAGAGTTTGGAATTTATCCCAGACCGCTGCATCGACCTTCCACCGGGGGGCATGTGGTGGAGACTCGTATGTCTTGTTGCTCTCAGCAGTACTGGGAAATGGTCGCTCCCGTAAGGTTTTTTATAACTTCCCATTCAAGTTCAGAAAATAGAGACGGGGAAGCTATGCTAAGGTCAATAGAAGAAAAGGTTCTATTTGCGATACAGTAAATGTAGGTTCCTTCTTATTCAGGAGGACACGCACCAGACGAGAAAAGAAATTCTTCAACAAGACGACCTCGCGCATCGATACGAGAGTCGCCCCACAGACTGCTGTGTGCATTGAAATCGCCAAGAACAAGATAAGGTTCTGGCAATTCGTCTATAAAGGACTGAAATTCATGTTTGTGTAAGTGGTAATGTGGGGGTATGTAAAGCGAGCAAATGGTGATGAGTTTGTTCAGAAGGACAAGTCGAACTGCCACTGCTTCAAGGGGCGTTTGTAGCTGCAAACGTTGACATGCTATGCTTTTGTGAATTACAATGGCAACACCGCCTGATGATGCGAGAGCATCATCGCGATCTTTACGAAACGTAACATACTGTCGGAGAAAATTTGTATGTTTCGATTTTAAGTGCGTTTCCTGTACACACAGCACTTTTGGATTGTGTTGGTAAAGAAGTTCTTGGACATCGTCGAGGTTCCTAATAAGGCCTCTGACGTTCCATTGAATGATTTGTGTATCCATAATGAAAGTAAATTGGTGCTGTGTGTACAAAAAGGAAGTGTTGCCTTAGATTACAGAGCCGTTTGCGGCCCTGTAATTTTGGTTTTGTCTTTTCTAGAGCGGTCCAAAGAGTTTGGCCGCTCTTTAGGTGCTGGTTGCACCACCTTGCTTGGGGTAGTGTCCATAGCCTCTTGTGAAGCGCTGGACACTCGCTCTAACGAGCGATGTGTACGTCGTGTAGCCTTCGCCTCGAGGGACGAAGGCTGTGGCCTCACCAGCCCGGAGGCCGATGGAACCTCCTTAGCCTCTGAGCTGCGATGGCTGCTGCCAGCGCTAGTAGAGGCCTCTGGTGTGGCCGATTTCGAGGGAGGCAGGGCAGCCTCAGCTGCTCCCACCATGGGGGCGGGTGGAAGTCGCCTCAATACGCTGCGCGTGCCTTGGGCGACCGCCGGGGTCCGTCGTGGTGCTGCCCCCTGTTGCACCACTTCGGCAAAAGAAGTTTTCATCGAAAATGCAGGTGAAAGACGCTGTCGTGCTTCCCGGAAACTGATATTTTCTTTGACTTTGATAGTAATGATCTCCTTTTCTTTCTTCCAGGCTACGCAAGATCTGGAATATGCAGGGTGGCTGCCATCGCAGTTCGCGCAATGGGCCTCAGCAGTACAGTCATCAGCAGAGTGATCTTTTGTAGCACATTTCGCACAAGTTAGTCGTCCTCGGCAGCTTTGAGAGGCATGACCAAACCTCTGACACTTGTAGCAGCGTCGTGGATTTGGAATGTAGGGTCTAACACGCAGTTGAGGTAGCCTGTTTCTATTGCATCCGGGAGTGTGCTAGAGCCAAAAGTAAGTACTATGTGTTTGGTTGGTAGTTCTTTGTTATCGCGCCTGATTTTTATGCGTTGTACATTTATAACATTTTCTTCTTTCCATCCATTCAGGAGTTCTTCATCAGTCAAATCCATGAGGTCGTCGTCTGAAACCACACCCTTGACGGTGTTCATTGTTCGGTGTGGACTAACAGATATGGTTTTATCGCCAAATGCCACCAGGTTTGTTAGTTTCTCGCACTGCATCTTGTCTTTTACTTCAATCAGAAGGTCCCCACTTGCCATCTTGGTGGCTTTGTAGCCACTTCCAATTACCTCCGTGAGACATTTTGACACCAAGAAGGGTGAAATGTTTGTTGCTTTTTTATCAGTGTTTTCACAGTGAATCACATGATACTTAGGGAATGTGTCTCGTTTCTTCAAAAAGAATTCAAAGGTTGCGTCGGTGCGCCCCCTTTTCGGGGGACGATCAGGTGAGAAGGGTTTCGAGGGTCCCATGGAATGAGTTGTTTGTTCGGTATCAATGCCAGTCACCCACCACCGAGCCCAACGAGGGGACACGGCAGAGATTGTTATGAAGCAAGCACTGCCATGCCAACTGTACATTGTTACTATAACCGCATATGTTATAATCAAGGTAGATCATAACACACAAGGTTAACCCTTGCTGCCAGGAATGTTGGAAGTAAATGGAAGAGAGAAGAAGACAGGAAAGATTGAAGGTGAGAGGGATAGGCGAAGATTGGAGAGAGAGAGACAGGAAAAGGCAACTACCGTTTTCCCCCGGGTGGGTCAGTCCGGGGGTGCCGTCTACGTGAAGCGGAGGCCAAAGAGGTGTGTTGCCTCCACCGAGGGGCCGTAAAGGTCCAAACACCCGGCATCGGCTCAACCTCCAGGATCCTCTTTTCCCCGGACACGGCTAAGCCGCGCACGGCTACACGCGGGAGGGGCCAACCCTCATGTGCTCGGGTCCGTGGTGTCGGAAATCACAACCATACGCCTGCTTAACGCAGACGCCCCTGCGCGGCGAAGACTTCCTGAGCGGCTGCGGCCGAAACACGAGGAATGTCTAGAATATTCCCAGGCTTTGTTCATGCTACGGGAGCTCGACTCCGTCAGAAGGTTCGAGAAACGCCGGCGTAGGCGATAAAGGCGTCCTGCGGGAATCAGTAAGGGGACCAGAACGCGCCGGTGAAGGGATATGACTGACCGTCTGAGGAACAGGGGATTCCCCGGAAAACTAACGAACGAGCTCCGCGAGCGTCTGCATTTCCGGAAGAAGTTCGTTCTTCGATTGCAATGAAAGAGAAGAAAACTATTTCCATCTGACCCAAGCAAGCTGCTGGGGCATTCGACAAAGAAAGATGACCTGGATGCTTATTTGCACAAGTTTGAGACAATTTCTAAAAGCCAGAATTGGCCGGAGGATCAATGGGCCACTGCGTTGAGCACGTGTTTGAGTGGCGAAGCAGTTAGTGTGTAGAGTAGGCTGGCACCAATGGATACTTCTCATTATTGAAGGGTGAAAGCCGCTCTACTAAAGAGATTTAGGTTCACCGTAGAAGTCTCCCGAGATAAGTTTAGGACCGGAAAGCCCACCGATGGCGAGACTGCTATGCAATTTGCCGTGTGGCTCAGCCTCGATTTAGATAGGCGGACCGAACTTTCAGAGACTGCACAGGAGTACGGCTTCCTTAGAGAGCTTCTGATCAAGGCGCAATTTCTCATCAGTTCTCACCCGAGCCTGTCACTGTATCTGAACGAAAGCTAAGTCGCTTCAACATATGCTGGAATTGGCCGACCAATTTTTGGAAGCACAGGGAGGCACCACGCTCCCCAAGATCCAAAAAGAGGGGCCAGAGGACGCAAAGAAACCGGCATCCGACCAAAAGAGAAATCTTCAGAAGCAGGTTCCGAGGTATAATCTTTGTAACCGACCGGGCCACCAGGCCAGCAATTGTTGCAGCAATTTACGCGCCCGAATGATGTAAAATGTGTTAAATGTGGGCGAACTGGTCACTAAGCCGATGCATGTCGCAATGGAGGGAGAAAAGCTCCCTAGGCATCATGTGTGTATGCCCCGCCAAACACTAAATAGAAGACATAGACAGCGGCTTCGTAGAACTCCGAGACGGAAAAAAGACTTCCAGTCGTTAATGTTGTGATGACACCACGCCCCGCATTTCTCGTTAAAGGAATGCCTGTACTTGCCGAAAAATGCCAGGAAAACCAATCACGGTGTTACGAGATACCGGTAACAGCACAGTGATCGTGCGAAGGGACTTGGTCAACGACGATGAGCTCACGGGCGAAACCAGCTCAGTTTACCTGGTTGATGGTACGGCTAGGAAGCTTCCAGAAGGCAAGATTGAGGTCGAGACTCCCTATTACAGTGAGAGTCGCACAGATTTTCTAAGGACAGACCCCTGTATGAACTAATCCTAGGAAACATCGAGGGAGTTCGACGACCCCAGACGATTCGAAACACTACCATCGGAAAAGGAAGGATAGGAAATTCAAATTTAAATGCGTTGACGATTACGTATCGTGCAATGCGTTTTGATGAGTGAATCGGTTGTTTATTCATGCATCACGAACAGAGTGTTTTTGTTTGTGCTATGTAAACTACCCTACCAATTTTTGTATACTTGTTGTACATGCTGTTTCATATCTCTGCCTTGTTACGCGAGAAATGAGTTATTCTGTAGTACAAGTGTGCTTGTGGGACATCTGTTTGTACACAATGTATCGCGAGTGAAGGAGCCTGTGATTTGTGTTGGAACGATTTGTGGACCTACGGACTCGTGTGTAGTGGACTTTTGTGTGTGGTACTTTTGTGTTTTCTTGGAATATTATTGCATACTATTCTTAAACTGTGGGGCAGTGTCACAAAAGTGCGCATAATCTATGCGCGCGCTGCGCCAGCAACGGACCAAGTCGGCCCCGCGGCAGCTTCGACAGAATGTGAGAGCGCGTACGCTACAGACAGCCGACGCGATCAACGGAGACTAGAAGCTTCGACAAGGTATGCGAAAGCTACGGTATCGAGAGCAAGTGCGCACACCGAAACACCCTCTCACACCCAGACACGTGACGAGCAGAGAGGGAGAGCACGACAGCCCGAGCGTGCACCAACGAATCAGTCACCACCCTCCTCGAAGACTTCGGCGGCCGCGGCCGAAAACGCGACGAATGTCTGAAAGATTCCCAGGCTCTGTTCATGCTACGGGAGCACGACTCCGTCAGAAGGTTCGAGAAACGACGGCGAAGTCGATAAAAGCGTCCTGCGGGAATCAGTAGGGGGATCAGACCGCGCCAGTGAAGAGATGTGACGTGAAGAGTGACCGTCTGCGGAACAAAGGGATTCCCCGGCAAGCTAACCGACGAGTTCCTCGAGCGTCCGCATTTCTGGAAGAAGTTCGTTCTTCGAGATTTGCCTCGAGCTATGCCGAGATCGTCCGGCCCAAGACCAGCACAGGTGAATAGGAGTGGACACTTTGTCTTCCTATTCCTTCTGTACTGTACGTGTTGAACTATCAGTGCTTGTCGTTGATTATTTCCCAGAGTTTTGTTAACACCAATTTATTTGCATTGTGATATACCTATCCGGGGACCTGCGACGCGAGAGAGGATGTAAGAATATGTGGGTCCGCACAGGCCGCCACTTGAAACTGAACCTAGCAACGTTCCACACGCGCACCGTATCGACAGTGGCTAGCTTAGCAGGGCTATTTGAAGAATTATCAGGCATTGCTTGGGATATTATTGGTCTTAGGTTAGAAGAACTGGTGACGCTTATACAGTGCTGACTAAAGTCCACGTCCTCTGCTACAGAGGTCTTCCAGATAAGAGAGAATTTGCAGAATGATTTCTAGTCCATAAGGACATAGCGGCCAACATTGATGAATTCTACAGCATTAATGAGAAGGTAGCAGTCGTCGTAATAAAGCTGAAAAGGAGGTATAGAATGAAGGTAGTACAATTCTACGCTCCAACAGCCAGTCACGATGATGAAGAAAAAGAACAGTTTTATGAAGATGTTGAATTGGCAATGAGAAAGGTGCAAATTCAGTATACTGTAGTCATGGGCGACTTCAATGCAAAAGTGGGGGAAAATGCAGGCAAGTGATCACGCAATTGGCAAATACGGCATGGTTTCTAGGAACACTAGAGGAGAGATGTTGGTAGAATTAGCGGAAAGGAATAAGCTCCGAATAACGAATACCTTCTTCAGGAAGCGCAGCAACAGTAAGTAGGACCTGGAAAAGCCCTAATGGCGAAAAAGGAATGAAATAGATTTCACACTATATGCTGATCCCAGCATGGTCCAGGACGTAGAAGTGTTAGGCAGGGTAAAGTGCAGTGACCATAGGTTAGTGAGGCCTAGGATTTCTCTCAATTCGAAGAGAGAATAAAATTAGTCGAGAATAAACAGGCAACCTAGACGCAGTAAGGGTAAAAGCACACCAATTCAGACTGGTGCTTGCAAACAAATATGCAGCCTTAGAACAGGAAGAGGAAGACAACATAGAAGTAATGAATGAAACCGTAACTAGGGTCATCTCAGAAGTAGCAATTGAAGTTGGAGGTAAGACACCAAGGCAACCAGTAGGTAAGCTCTCCCAAATAACAAAGGACCTAATAAAGAAACGGCAAAACATGTGTCAAACTCGAGAGATCAGATAGAGTTAGCTGAACTGTCGAAACTGGTCAACAAGAAGAAAGTAAGGTATATCCGAAATTATAACGTGGAAATAATTGAAGAAGCAGTATAATATGGACGTAGCATGACATCAGTGAGAAGAAAATTTAGCATAGGACACGGAAAAATGTATGCACTGAAAGATCGAGCAGGGTAACATCATCAGCAATTTCAGTGAAATAGTAAAAGCAGCGGAAGAATTCTATACTGACCTGTACAGATCCCAGAGGAGCCAAGCTACCTTCATTCGAAGTAGTGATGAACATTAGCTAACTAGCGATGAAGTTAAAAGGGCCTTGAAAGACGTGACCAGGGGAAACGCCGCTGGAGAAATATGCAATAACAGTCGATTTAATTATAGATGTAGAAGATATCATGCTGAAAAACTTGCGGCCCTTCATACGCAATGCCTCATGACTACAAGTGTACCTAAAGCTGGAAGAACGCCAACATTATTCTCATCCATAAGAAGGAAGACGTTAAAGCATTGAGAATTACAGACCCATTGGCTTGCTTTCAGTATTGTATAAAATATTCGCTAAGATAATTTACAATAGAATCAGAGCAACACTTGACTTCTGCCAACCAAGAGACAGGCTGGCTTCAACAAGGGATACTTTGTGATGGATCAGATTCCTGTCATCAATCAGGTAATAGAGAAATCTGCGGAGTACAATCAACCTCTCTATATGGCTTTCATAGAATATGAAAAAAGCATTTGATTCCGTAGAGTTACCAGCAGTCATAAAGGCATTGCGTAATCAAGGAGTACAGCAGGCATACGTGAATATCTTGGCAAATATCTACAAGGATTGCACAGCATCCTTGTTTCTCCACAAAAAGTAGAAAGTTACCTATCAAGAAATGGGTCAGGCAAGGAGACACAATCTCCCCAATGCTATTCACTGCATGCTTAGAAGAAGTATTCAAGCTCTTAGACTGGGAGGGCTTAGGATTGAGTATCAACGGCGAATATCTCAGCAACCTTCGGTTTACAGATGACATTGTCCTATTCAGTAACAATGGGGACAAATTACAGCAAATGATTGAGGACCTCAACCGAGAAGTGTAACAGTGGGTTGAAGATCAATACACAGAAAAAACATGTTACATAGCCACGCAAGGGAAGAAGCATTCAGGATCGCCAGTAAGCCTCTAGAGTCTGTAAAGGAGTATGTTTATCTAGGTAAACTACTCACAGGGGACCCAGATCACGAGAAAGAAATTTACAGAAGAATAAAATTGGGTGGGAGTACATACGGCAGGCATTGTCAAATCCCGACTGGGAGCTTACCACGGTCTTGAAAAGAAAAGTGTAGAATCATCTCATTCTACCGGTGCTAACATATGGGGCAGAAACTTGGAGCATAACAAAGAAGCTCGAGAACAAGTTAAGGACCGCACAAAGAGCGATGGAACGAAAAATGTTAGGCCTAACGTTAAGAGACAGGAAGAGAGCAGTGTGGATCAGAAAGCAAAGGGGGATAGCCGATATTCTAGACCACAAGAGAAAAAAATGGAGCTGGGCAGGCCATGTAATGCGTAGGATGGATAACTGGTGGACCATTAGAGTTGCAGAATGGATACCAAGAGAAGGGAAGCACAGTCGAAGACTGGCAGAAAACTAGGTGGGGTGATGAAGTTGGGAATTTGCAGGCGCAAGTTGGAATCAGCTGGCGCAGAAAGGGGTAAATGAAGATCCCAGGGAGAAGCCTTCGTCAAGCAGTAGACACAAATATAGGCTGATGATGATGACACCTAGGCGAGTGTACATGTGTACATGTAACTGCCTTCTTTGAAGAATATATTGTGTTGTGTTTTGACAACTCTGGGCCTTGACTCGGCCTTTGGACCACAACCAGCGTTCGCTGGTGCACCAGAAGGGCTCTTATTAATTGTCCGTGCTTTCGTTTGGTTACTTCGGAAGCTGATAAGTCGGCTTTGGAATTTGGCCCGACGTTGGCGCCTCGTTCACAGGGTGTATGACAATCGTACTTCGACATGTTGGCGATGCTTTCTATGGTCTCCAACGTTATTGTAACTTGTTTCAGAACTTTTTGGCATGCTCGTCGCATCGGGCGTTGTGACGCAGTTAGCGAGACAGCTCGACCTTTGCGGCGCAGTTAGGCGCATTCTGAATCTCACTGGAACATGTTTGTGTCGGTTTCTATAGACATGACGGAGCGAAAGACAGGTCGGCCGCGGTGGGTCAGTCAGTTTAACGTTGGTTAGTTTCCCGTTGTCTGAATCGTACGGGGCCAAGCTAGTGCCGGATTTTATGCCCCCACCCCAACAACATCTACCTTCTTTCGGTACTCACGCTATAGAATATGCGAGGATCGATGCAAGAGAATGATAATACGGAACTGTGCTGCTTGCGTCGGCAGAACGCGCAAAAGATAATGTGAAGGAGCTTAAAAAATCAGGCACTTGAATATCAAAAATTCCTTTTCTGAACGATTGAAAGCAGGCTTGCACCTACACATTTGTCTTCAGTGCGAGTACAAGACATCCTGCGAGCATCCAGCTTGGTCTGGCTGGGAGCCTGTGTTGGAGCCACCTCTGTGGACGTAGCGTAACAACGCATCGGCTGAGGCCAGGTTTTGCGAAAACTGGCAGTATGCCTGTGTACTTGTGATCTTAAAGAGCAGGAAGTGAGGCCCGGAATGGCGGAAATGCTTGGAAATCAAATGTCATTTCGTCACTATTATGTATGGTATTGTTCGGGGGGGGGGGAGTGGGGAGTGTATTTTTCTACGCCCTGGTTTGTGAAAGCAATTGACTTTGTTCGTAAAGTCACCCATATTCACCAATTTCGTATGTTTCACATGTGCACTGCAGTTCTCCTGCAAGGTATAAATGCTGAAATGACACGAGCTGTAATTACTTTTTAGCTGATACCGTCCGGTGGAGCTATGTACGGATAATAGTGCTACTTATCTAGTGCCACAATATTGGATGAACGCACACAGAGCCCGGAAAGAGCCTCATTAGAGCAAAAAAAAAACATTTCCTGATTTCACAAGGAGTCTTCGTCTAGTTGATGATGTCGCGCGTTCGATGTAGGCTTCTAAAGAACGCTTGCAATACATTATTCTACTAAATAATAAGATTCCGCACCAAGACAGCGCGCGGTTGACCAGCAGAAGTAACAATAAATGCTGCGCCAATCAGCGCAGTCGGGCGTACCGCGTATCAGTTAGCGTTTTCCAACGCACGCGCCCGAAACCGAAAGTGTGGTTCAGGTTTTCACATCAGCCGCTTGTTGCACTGCAGTCAATTCGGCCGCTGGCTCTATAGGATGTCGGCTCTTGTTGATTGTCTTTCTCTGTGCACGCGCCGCATTGGCTCAGTGGCTATAGCGTTGCGCTAATGAGCACGAGGGCTAGACTTCGATCCTCAGCCGCGGAGAGCGCAATTCCGATGGAGGCCGAATACAATAACGCTCATCGGCACTTCTGTGACTGCTTGTTAAAAAACCCCGTATGACAAAATTATTCCGGGAGCTTCCCACTGCGTTGCAGCTCCTAATCCACAACCAGATTTGAAAGTTAAGTCCCCCGATTATGGCAACTATGGCTCAGAAAATAAACTACCTTGCAACAACGCGAAGAACGCTTTGACTAGGGAGCCTACTTACATGTAGAACTCGTTGAAGTGGACGTCACTCCTAACGAACTCGTTGAAGTGACGTCAGAGCAGGTGGTCATGGTGTGTGAGGAGAGCGCTTTTCGTCGGTGTTCACCACGACTGAACCACTACAGCTAGAAGTGTGGACATGCTGCCTCGCATATTGGCTGCACAGCCTTCCTTCGTGAAGAACACTGGCCTCTATAGGATCAACGATTGTACATGTATTCAGTCGACTTAATGAACAGTAAGCATAAAGATGCAACGACAAGCTACTTTCTAAATGACTCAGACGTGTGCGTTATTTTTCATTCGCTGCCTCGTTCAGTTGAGTGTCGTTTTGTGGCGCGTATGTTGGTGGGCGGCCGCTGTGAACATTGGCCGGAGCTCTCAAGGGAACGAAAGTGTTAATCGGTTTCATTCTGTTCCCGGCCGGGATGTCTCTTGTTCGTATTCGATGTGGATGCATAGTCTTTAGCAAACACGGACCATTCACTGAAGAGGAGGGTAGCGGCCAGGCAGGAACGGTGGTGGATTCCATGGCTTCTCCCAAGGTTTGTTCTGCCAGACTGAGCGCGCCACCCTCGTCAGCTTGTGGTCTTTTGGTGGAAGCAAGGGTAGAAACTTGCTGCGTTTTCCTTCAACATCTTGCGTAGGCTTCTGCTTGAACGTCTTTCATCTGGCAGAGAAATAAGCAGGTGCCATTAAAAGCTAGCAACGGCAGCTGTTTCGAGAAGTACCTCTGTACATATGACACACTTTATGTGTGAGGGCGGGGAACCTAATTCCCTATGTCAGCTTCTCAGAGAAACTGAACATATTCGTTAGCTGAGCTCTACGCATTAGTCTGTAGTTATCAGCTGAGATAGAACACATTCACCAGCACTGCAAGGTCATGACATATCGCAGCGCGATTAGCCTGGTCACAATGAGTCATAAGCTTTTTAAATGTTAGTGCGTCATTAAGTTGCGTAAACTGGCTCTATAAATGTGAACAGTAAAGGAACAAGGAATCAAACACGGTCTTCGAAGCCAAACGATTAATTTTATTTACCACTGATGCTCCCTCCACGCTATATGGCGGCACTATAATTACTGTTCCTCTGCACATCTGGCAAATAATGCCATGAGACATTGTTTCCGTTTATAGCGTCCTATATTAGCGTGTAAACTGACAGGTCACAATGATCTTATCGCGCTTAAAAGGCTTGGGGACTATAATAAAAGGCCTAATGGAGCTGTCCACTCGAAGGCATGGCTATCGCTGTCCTAAGATAGCCTGGGCTTCACGAAAATGCTTGTGGAATTGAGTGAAATATGCACAACGAACGCTAAAAAACGTTATAATGCTTCACGTATCTAGTCAGTTAGTCTTGAATTGGAAGACCAGCTGCATTACAATAATGAATGACCACGAATACTGATCGTAAAAGCATCATCTGGAGAATTCTAGAAACGGGAATGTGGGCGAAAAACGCCTTCTTTCGGTACCACTGCTTACACCATAATCAGTCTTTAGACGCGGGGACAGGCTTCTTCTTGCGGAAACCGGACGTGCGAAAACTGGACGTGGCAACCAGATGAGGCTGACCTTCCTGTATTTTTAAGGCCCTTCCGCTCTGTCTTTTTTGGTATTTGCAAACTATGTGCATCAAATTATCTCTAATCCACCCAACAAACCATTTGCGACGAGCTCAATTTCGCTTACCTGCGGTTGTTGTAGCAGAGCTTTGGTGCTTTAAGATGCCTATAGCCACCATTGTGCAAACCAATCACGATTAGCAGACCAAACACCACACACACACACACAGGACAAGCGCTGCCTGGAAAAATATGGAATGAATAACTGCGACCTGCCTTCGCCTTATGATGCATTTTTGTTGATAGGGGCACTTAGCTTTATTCCGAGTGCGCCTTAGCTAACAATTTCTAACTGACAAAACAAGCAGTTTCTGTTGCAGTGAAGTCCCATTTGTGTTCTTCATTAATAAATAACTGCTATAGTATTTTTTCTGCACTTGCCTACAGTAATTGAAGCCTGAGCAGTCACCATTCCAGTACATTATACTTAAAATGCGTTAGGAATGGCTCCTACAATTGTGCTCCGTGTTTCATCCTCAAGAAACACAATCCACTCTTTGGTAAAAACCTGCAGGGGCGCTATAACAGTAAAATGATTCCAAACTGTTTTGATTCCAATTCTGCAATCAGCCTCCAAGATTGGTGCAAACATTTTCGGGGCTGCTACCAACTTCGCCTGTCTGTCACGCGACGTCACGAAAACCGCAATAGCTCCCCATCTGATATACATGTACACAATGATTATGCATGATTAAACCGCACAAAAGAACAAAATAATTCCTGATTCGATGTCTTTTCACCAGTAGCTCTCTGCTATTGGTCCAATGTTTTCTGGCTTACGCCCACTTCGCTTGTCTGTCATGCGACGTCACAAAACCGCGAAAACTCACCACGTCAAAGTGACGTGTACGCGAAAAAGTACATTATTATGCCGAACAAAACTGAAAAATTTTATGAATAGCCACAGACTGCCCGTTCCGAAGGAATGAAAGATGGCTGCCCGCCGATCGCTCAGGCCCTCGCTACTCGCACCTGCCAGTGAGCATGTATTTATTTGCGCATGGTAAACCTTTTTGTATGGCAGTACAACGTTACCGAGCCCTTTTAGCATGCATACGACATCGCTCTGTCAACTCTTCCTTGTTGAGGCATCCGTTTAGCGGCATTCTTATCCTTCCGTTTCACGCCGCCGCGTTTTCGACCAGCCACCGCTAGCTAAGTAGGCGAAGCGGACCAATTGGAGAAGCCGGCACCACCCTCTTCATGCGGTTATCCAGTTTCACTGTGCTGGCTCGGCCCCATCGAAACCTCTCCACTAGAGCGTGCTCCTCGCCTCTTGTCAGCAATTAGATAAGAAAAGCCGCTTAGGTGTAGACAATGTTATTGGTTTTGAAAGCGAACAAAGGTGACATCCTATAAACAGGAGAGTGTTTGATTGGGTTGTTCAGACAACGCTGCGGGTCCACTGCCCGATGCTGCGTTGTGGTTACGTAAATTTTGACGTCAGGAGTTTGGAATCAAAACGGTTTGGAATCATTTTAACGTTATAGCGCCCCATGTTGTGTATGTTGTAACTCTCGTACTTAGACGCCTGTAGATTTAGAAACTTTGCATTTTGCATCAAATATGAAGTTCGGTATATTTCGATAGAAGTATACTTACCGTAGTCATCTTCAAATGACTCTCTGAAAATAAAGAGAAAGAATTTTACATCAGTTAATTTTTTTTCTTACCAGTTTAGATCGGTCGTGTAGGCTCCAATGAAGGCTAATTCCGAAATTCCCCTCAAGTTTATTACACATGATTCCTTAATTCAACCATGTTATTCTCTCTGAACAGGCCCACGCGCTTTTTGTAGAATAAAGCATATTTTTTCAATATTGCATTGTTAGGGGAACATTCCTTTGATATTTCGGACTTCAGAATTTTAGTATATTGTATAGCACAGGAGAGAGTTGTGTTGCGAATACGAGCGCCAACGGTTACGCTCCGTGCCGTCGGCTAAGATTTATAATTGCAGCACAAGGTATGATTCCTAGCGATGTAGAGAGCTTAACCCTATCGGTGCCTAGTTAACTGTAGCTTGGTTCAATTCATTGTGGTATCAATGAACTTGTGATTTTCCACGCATGTGTACGATCATGTTAAACACTAATTCGGTGAGAGTCGACGAAGAACGATAGCAGCCAAGGAACACAACTCCTAAATTAGGGCCACTGGGCCCGCCAGCTCTATCTCACAGCGTAAGTTTTACGCAAGCACCTCATTGCAACCAGTGTTGTATTCGTCGCGGTCTTCCGTTTTGGCAGTTGTGTCTTCAGAGGTGATGACGTTTTGCTACTGCGGAGCAAGTGACGGAATTTTAATCACTGACAGCCGTGGCCACCTTGTAATTCCGGTAGCATAAGTAAATTGTATATGGATCGGTCCTTGGACTCAAGATAGCAAAAATAATTCAGAAATATAGAGTACGGAAAATCTCATAGCCCTGTGTGATGCCTAGTCGTTAACTATGCATCAGGTAACCTACTTAACTATACATGGTGTTTCCAACCTGCCCTGTGCCAAACTCATTCATATTAAAACAGCGCCAAAAAACACGGACAAGAGAGTACACGGGACAATGTTTTTTGGCGCTGTTCTAAATATAAATGATTCGTAACAACTAGCTCGCACCCAAACCCTTCTGAGTGCCAAACTCGTACAGATGCCACATATCATCAGACAGACCCCTAAAACTGGAGTTCTACCGGCAACACAAAATATTTGCCTGTACAGAAATTCATAGCACTTTCTGCAATTTTTAAACTTGGATAAATGCGAAATACTGGATGTAAGCTTTCCACAATATTTGCTTGCCCTACACAAGGGGGCCGATTCCCCGCTCACGCTACCGTTGATTTGAAGCTAGGTCTGCCAAAAGCGACGATTTAGAAACGAAGACATGGTTGCAAGAATCGCGCTACAAGCTCGTACGCTGCTGCTGTACCTCTACATTTACGGCGACGTCCACCAACATGTGTCCTTGGGGAAGAGCATTTGCATAATTTGCTAAAGCCTCTAATGGAGTACATTTTGAACGCCAGTACAACATTTCATTACCCCAAGAAATTCATGTGACATTTACAGAAAGTAAAGCGGTAAGCAGGGATGCGATCGCTAACTTCATCACACAGGGTGATCTTCTGTAAATTATACCAACATAAGTTGATAGCGGCTGTTTAGAGACTTTGCAGAGGCGCTAGCGTGCAGAATGTTAAAGAGGGGTGTTTTAAACTGCGACGAACGTTTCAGTGCAAACGCAAATGCTGACAAATCAAGAACATAGGTGTGAATTGCAACGTTTCCTTTATTTGTCGACAACTGTTCGGCGCCCGGAAAGCACCATTGTTTAAAAAAGAAAGCATTTGCTAATTAGCCACTAGTTGTACCGTTCTTCGTCATTCAAACAATGCGCGCAATATGCTCATAATTCCGTGTGCTCCGGATAAAAGCGTACACGTACTGTGCGCAAGATTCAGCATAAAAAGCGACCTTAGTGAGATGAATGACAGAATTCCCTTATTGCATTACTATGGTAAGTAACTATGATACGGGATATCTTCACGCAATACATGAGGGAATATCCTCAATAAAGTGTGACCAGATGTCATCATACCTCTTGGAGCATACCAAGCCGAAGAAAAACGCCTTAATATTGTAAATACGAGTATATGCAATGTATCAATATAAGCCAAGTATAATATGTGCACAAATGTAAGGTTCTTTTTTATTTGGCCGACTTCCGAGCCTTAAACGCCCGAGCATGTTAACCCAGTGCAGCCCAGACTTGCTCCTGAACGAAACGCACACTAAGGCATTGAACGAAGATAATACGTTCTTCCAGGATATACTATCATTGCAAACCACCTTGATCAAGCAAAAGACGGTGACTGAGCCACAGTGGCTAGCACTCGATGTTATTCAAATCACTGGTTCTAATTTATGTCTTTCCTGGTCAGCGTTACCGTAAAGGATTATGCACAATATTGTGTATGAAGTCAATTAACATTAGCTGAAAAACATTATACAACCCTGGAAGCTCAGTATGTGTCAACACCATGTAATGATAAAACGTTGGTTTGGCAGTTTCGCTACGAGCATGATAAATAAAACCAGCAATTCCATCCCGATAATCATGCGCTTGGTAATTAGTCATTCCTGCAAGTTTCACCAAATTCACGGTGATAAAAGCTGATCAAACTTCTAGATCATGGTGTTCTCCAATAAAAAGGCGAGTGACACTGTTTCAAAATGCTAAAATGAATGCTGCTTTGGTTCAGACAAAAATAAAAATAACGGCGAAATTTTAAGACGCTGTCCTCAAATGCCGCCATTTCCCATCTCTTAGTTGAAATGAACTTCGCTATCGATGTGTTTTCGCGCAGAGCTTCTAACGAACAGGTTTCGAAAGCTTGGTAGCCTGATCCAGTCAGTCAGTGGCGCACAGTACGGACTCACCAAAACTATTTCTTGCACCTACCTTGAAAGCTTGGTAGGTCGTTCGCCAATCTCCTCTTGATTCCACCATCGGCCGATCTGTGAGAACGTCGCTGTGTCTGGCGGTGGCACGAAAGGTGGCGGATTTACTGGGCGCTCCCACGGAAATTTCCCCCACAGACGGTACTCGTCGGTGGTCTCGTCTGAGAGGCAAAATGCACATGGGAAAAGTAGAATTCCAAAGAATATGCTGTACGAAAAAATCACCAACGATTACTATGCTCCTAAATGCAAGATTTGATCCCAGCTCTATACGTGTTTTCATTTCACCATATATTGAGGCAGAGCTGGAGAGAGACATGTATGCGATATATTGAGGCAAAGAATTTGAGACCGAAATCGCCGCACCAATTGGCAATGGATCAATCGGTCAGCTCCTTCGCAGAGGTTACATTATGGGAACGCCGGCATAATGAGCGGCATCGGAGCAAGCTGTGGATTAAGAAGACCACGAAGGCGCGAGTAGTGGCAGGAGCGCAATCGCGCGGTTACACCGAGAGACGGCGACTCTCAACCAAGGAACGGGCGCCTGAAACTACGCTCTAAAACTAACCGAGGTAAACTGAGACCGGACATTTCAATTTAGGCACACAAACGCTACCTTTCAACAAACTAAATTTGTTTACTATTTGGCTTTC
>NC_051155.1:59938671-59979560 GCF_013339745.2 Dermacentor silvarum | reverse complement strand
AGCACTTCAATATGGTGAATACAGTGTCTAAATGGATGAAAACTTGTACATGGGTACCTCCTTCCCACGATCACCGTCCTGCAGCCACGCCTCGTTACCTCAACATGGCAGGCTTCAGGTTGCGGACCTCTCTTGGAAGTCCGACCTGCTGAGCGTTTTTTCCAATAATAAATTATATCTCTCGTAGAGCGCCTTTAGGAGGCCTTTATCGGCGGTAAGAGCTGCTGCTCAATTTTTTGCTTAGTGCAGTGTATGACTTATCTGACATAGATACAAGTCGTTGGTAATAAAGTGCATATGTTTCTGTTTCTTTGATATTTAACGTGACTCATATAGTACACCTATTTTTGATTGTAGCCCACGAACAGTAACTTAGGCCTGAATAATATACAGCTTTAGATTAAATTACATTACATTACACATGTTGGCCACCTTTTCAGGAACGCAAACCGTTTGCTGGCACCGTTACAATTAGTCGAATAAGTCTAAATAAGTAACCAGTTTAGGGCACAGTGTGAACGTCCACGAGATGTTGGCCGCCAAATTGTAACGGCGTTCCCGTGGCTTGACAGCGATGGCCACTTCTAACGTTGATGCCAGAGCATTACCTACGGACAAGTTTTGAGTTTTCACTGGCCCTATCGGGAGCACCTTCATCTAGCCCCAGCAATAATGAAGCGCTACGCTTCACAGAGGACACAGACCCGAGCACTGCGGCATTTTGAGTAGCCAGTCGCGAGAGCAAGGTTTTCGTACGTTACAACACAGCCAACATAGCCCGCCATCCCCACCGCTTATGTACATCAGTGTACTTATGTGGTAAATAAACTTCAGCTGTTGTTCTCTCCAGCGCACACATAGAGCGAGTTTACAGTGTCTTTGCAGATATCTTCATAAGAAAAGAAGGGAAGATTACCGAAGGAACTTTTGAAAAGCAATTCTTGATGAAGATAAAGTGTGAAGGTCTGCAGAGGACGCACTGACAGAACAAGACAAGCTCGTTCTATTTACGGCATTTGTGCAGTGTTAATAAAATTAAAGGGTGGAAAGTATCGGTGAAGTAATCGATTACGCTTTAGTAATTGTTCAGTTACTTGCGTGGGGCAGTAATTGTCAACTGTATTCAAATACATTTTCGAAAGAAGTAATTGTAATTGTAATCGGTTTTTCCTGTAACGTGTACAAGACTGGTAGGAGCATAACATAAAAGCCAGTTATCTTATCTACGCGCAGGACCAGTTTGAGTGATTGCGAGCACAACTTCAATGTGTGCCACTGCGTGTAAACAATTGCATGTGACATAAGGTTTGAGCAAAGGCATATAATGCGACATATTTGACTGATGTCACAAAATTGACGGCGCTCCTCGTTTGTGTAAATGGTGAGCTCCTAGTGTGCAGACGTCTTAATGGTGTATTCAACTAACATTGTACAGATATTGGGCACCAAGAACGAGAACGTGAATGTTTTAATCGATTATTGGAGCTGGCCCATATTACAGCAGGTACGACGACAGCTGTTAATCTTCAGAACAAAATCGCTGACGTAGCAGTGTGGTTTACGCTTAATGTCGAGGACAGGCGAGCAAAGGCGAAGTTCTCAACTTCTTTTTTTTTCAATTTTGTTTTTGTTCTATTTTATTTTGTACTTTCGAATACCAGCAACCATTGAAAGACAGGAATGAGCAATAGATCACGCTCACGTCATCAACCAGGCAATTGAGAAACCTGCGGAGTACAATCAACCTCTTTATATGGCTTCCATAGATTATGAATAGGCATTTCATAATCTTAGTAGAGATACATTCAAAAACATTCAGTAGAGATACCAGCAGCCGTGGAGACATTCAGTAATCAAGAAGCAAACGTGTATCATACATATCATATTAATATCGTATCATACGTGAATATCTTGTGAAATATCTAGAAAGAGTCCACAAGCTACCGCGCTTCACCACAAAGAGAATAGAAAATTACCTATCAATAAATGGGTCAGGCACAATCTCTCCAATGCAATTCACTGTATGCTTATAAGAAGTATTTAATCTCTTTGGCTGGGAAGGCTTGGGAGTGAGGATCAACGACGAATATCTCAACAACCTTCGGTTTGCAGATGACCGTGTCCTATTCAGCAACAATGGGGACGAATTACAGCTAATGATTGAGGACTTTAACTGAGAAAGTGTAAGAGTAGGGTTGAAGATTAATATGCAGAAGACAAAGGTAATGTTGAATAGCCTGGCAAGGGAACAAGAAATTAGGATCACCAGTCAGCCTCTAGAGTCTGTAAAGGAGTACCTTTATCTAGGTCAATTACTCAGAGGGGACCCTGATGATGAGAAGGCAACTTACAGAAGAATAAAAATGGGTTGGAGTACATACGGCAAGCATTATCAAATCCTTACTGGAAGCTTACCACTGTCGTTGACAAGAAAAGTATTATAATTGCATTCTACCGGCACTAACATATGGGAACCCGCCGTAGGTTACTCAGTGGCTATGCCGTTGGGCTGCTGAGCACAAGGTTGCGGGATCGAATCCCGGCCACGGCGGCCGCATTTCGATGGGGCGAAATGCGAAAACAGCCCGTGTAATTAGATTTAGGTGCACGTTAAAGAACCCCGGGTGGTCCAAATTTCCGGAGTCCCCCACAACGGCATGCCTCATAATCAGATCGTGGTTTTGGCACGTAAAACCCCTTAATTTTAACATATGGGTAAGAAGCTTGGAAGTTAGCAATGAAGCTCGAGGACAAGTTAAGGATCGCGCAAAGAGCGACAGAACTAAACATGTTAGGTGTGACATTAACAAACAGGAAGAGAGCGGTGCGGAATAGATAGCAAACGAGGATAGCTGATATTCTGGTTCACATTAAGAGAAAAAAATAGGAGCTGGGCAGGACATGTAATGCGTAGGGCAGATAACCTGTGGGTCATTAGAGTTACAAAATGGGTGCCAATGTAAGAGAAGCGCAGTCGAACACGGTACAAAATTGGGTGGGGTGATAAAATTAGGAAATTTGGAGGCGCAAGTTGGCAGCTAGTATAAGACAGGGATTATTGGAGATCGCTGGGAGAGGCCTTCGTCGTGCAGTGGGAATAAAAAAAAAAGAAATACGCTGACGATGTGATGACATTTTTCATGGCTTCATTGTCTGATATAGTTACAGATAACAAGCAAATAGTTCTAGCCCTTCTTCGCATCCTCCGATTCTTCTCATTTATGACAATAGAGTCTGGTGTCACAAACGTTATACATGTTATTTGGGCACGAACGCTTTTACATTCTGCAGATCGGCGTCGGGGTTTGTGTGCACGTGCCTTGGTGGCAAATTCACATCCCAGACACACGGGCTGTGCACGGGGTGTAAGCCGAGAATAAAAACGCAACAGTGTCATGTGCAAACGTACCCAAAGCCGCCAGCTCCGAGCATCTTCAGGTTCTTGAAGTCGCGCATCCGCGGAATAAACGTAGCGAATGGAAGTGGTTTAGGTGGATTCAACTGGGAAGGAAAGAACAGACAGAATATTTTCCCCGTTGTAGTGACGAAATAGTACTAGCCCGCACCTGCATGCCTTCTAGAAAGTACAACATTGCTCGCGTCGCGCATGCAATCTGGGGCGGCTTGTATGTACATTTAATAACCAAAATAATAACAAATTTACGAACGCGTTCTGTCGAGGGAACATTTAAGAGCACGTTCTTAAATTTACGTAGGGTTACAGAGAGTTCGGCCAAAAACGTAGATAACAAGTATAGAACCAGCAATAACATTCGAGAAACTTGCGATACGACAAGGCGCGTCTTGCACTGAACGATAACTTTCAGCATTTGTTAGCCGGTGGAATGTGGCCACCTGATAAACAAGTACGCGTGTCAATATTCTGCCAAGGATGCTAAGATGATACTAAACGGGACGGAGCGATAGCCTTGATCTTCTGTCTGGCTTCGTGACGTTCGTACGTGCTTCTAGCACATTGCAATTAACAGAAGCAAGGCGTTAAAAGATAATTACGGTGTAATAACTGCTCCTCCATTGTCTCTGCTTTATAGTTCATGTTTATGCCATTGTTTTTTAAATGGTAATTTATTAGGGTATGACGTACAAAAGATAACCAGCATCAGAACAAGTAGTCTATGTTTAGCATTTTGGATATTCTCAAGTCAAAAGCTCACTCAGAAGGTGTGGTGTCAATTTCTACAACCCGCGTGATGGAAACACGTGGATCATTGGTCGAGTGATGGGGTGAAAATTTGCCAACTTTTGCTCGAATTTTATGTTTAATTGGGCGCAGGTGGTGTTTAGAAATATCCGAAATGTATTCGAAATATATTTGCATTTACGAATAGTGACTACTTCATTCAAAGACCGACGCTATTCGATTCGTTATTCGAAAGCTTCGAATATTCGCACTCCTACAAGAGCCGAGGTTATCATTACAAATACTTTAAATCACATTTTAAACTAACATTACTCTACTGTTTACAAAGACTCACACCGTAAAATTATAGACCAATACTACCGTATTTGCACGTAAATAACCCAACAACACGAGGGGGGACTTTCGGCCTCAGAAAAAGAAAGACTAGTATGTATTACGATTATAACGGGAATTACAACGTGAAATGCAAAGGTCCGCAAGGTGCTTTATTCATCGTTACTGCGAACTTCCTTTTGATGAGGGCAAAATGCAAAAATGCCTGTGTTCCGTGCATTGGGGACACGTTAAATATCCCCAGGTGGTCAATATTAATCCGAAGTCTCCCACTACGGCATTCCTCATAATCAAATAGTAGCTTGGCACGTAAAAACGACAAATAAGAAAACTGTGGACTGCCGTCGAAATAAATTGAAGGACGCTTAAGCTTCGCCTCTAAGAGTAGAACGCGATAGCGTTATCGGGACCCGTTCGCATCGCATCGTTCGCATACGGCAAGTAGGCTTCATTCACTGCAACACTGAACACGGGAAAGCGAGCTTACAAAGACCAAGCTTACACCAATCCCCTTAAAGTCGGCTTCACTTTTAAACTGAAATGCATTGCTGGAAAGACGTTTTTCCAGGGGCAATATAAGCTGTCTTATATTAAAATGTGAAGGCCCTAGCACCTTTTTTTATTATTTTATATATTGTTTGCTATTGCCCCGACGCGCGCAGGTCTGGTAGAAATGCTGGAGAAGGGGTTTGTGTTTGAGTTTCCTCGTAGCAGAATTAGGTTTTCTCGTACATTCAAACTACAATCCGACGTCGATTGGTAAACAATCCGACGGCGAATCCGACGTCGAATGGTAAAGTCGTACTTTACCATTTTTCTGACGGATTTCATTGTGAGAAATTCAATTTTTGTTCACCAAAACTTTGCACCACGTGGAGGGCCTGCGCGGTCGATGTGGTTGGATGACTTTCTCCGCACCCGCGATCACACGGCGATTGCCGACGCCCGATTTTATGCGACACGGGGCCCTAAACGCTAGCGCGTTAATTCAGTAAAAGGACAACCGCACGGACAATTTACTCATTGTCGCTGATGACTTCATTGTGATTGTCGGCGTGCGCGGGGGTAGTCCTCCATGAAACCAAGGTTATTGGACAGGCTGCACTCCAGATGTGACCGAGACACAGTCGAACAGTGCACGGTGGTGTTCGATTGTGTGTTTTAAAACACGGCTACGTACGCGGTAGCGATCGCGGTGGTGCCTAGTGGTATCGCTCACTGCAGTTTGAAGCCCCAGGAAAAAAAAATAAAGTAACAACAAGCACGTCATATTCGGGGGTTCGTACGTGACACGAATAGAACGCGGTTGTTGTTTCTGTGCGGTTTTGTTTATGTACGGTATTTGTGCAAATACGGTACATTTATGGAATCCTAACATTATACAGGCCCAGCTAGGGGACGTATTGAAAAAGAATTCTTATTTTCCATTATTTGTATATCCATCATTGGCTAGCATAACTGCACGCCTCACTGCCGCACCTCCCTGCGACGGGTGACAAAAAATGTATACATTCGAAGGAAAGGAATCCTTGCGTTGTGCACCACTAAAGCCGATGTCATGCACTGTCGATGCAGAATGTCCGCTGGTACCGCTAGAAGGTAGATTTTTTTTTCTTTTTTTATCGTAAATGTGCCCTGCATCGACAGACCATGGCACCGACTGGGACTTGTGGGCCCGTGTTGTAAACAATGAACGAAATCAAACCCCCCGCGCCTTCACCTAGAATGTTTGCTAATTCAGACAACTGCTTCCACGTTGAAAGGGACCACAGAAAATCTTTATTTCCGTTTAATGTGCAATGGCTTAGTTATGCATGAAAGCTCAACCCCTCGCGCTTGTGTCGTCGCTTCATCATGTACAAGCCTCCTGGAGGTAAAATGTGTTAATTTTTTTTCCTTTCGTTTATGTGGTCAGCGTCGCCTTATACTTCTGCCAGTGATCTAACCCACTAGACTTAATGTCAGAGCTGTTCATTTCATTAATCTTAAAATATTTGTGAGAAAAGGCATTCTACCGACTGCTCCCAGCTCGCGGCTGCTATGTTCTGCGATCGAAAACTAAAATTATAATTAAAAACTTATTTACATCTGCTTCAGCGCGATTTACACTATGGAACGGATTCCCCATTCAACCGGCGGGTAATAATTACGTAGCTCAGATGGGGCCTAATCCCACCACAGACAAGCTGCTAGCTGCACGATTTCTTGCAGCACGGCCAAGTCATGGTAGTCTGTGGATTGAATCGGCCATCCATTCCATCGTGTGGGCATGGCTTCAATAGGCCTCCAATTGGCTCCAATTGACCTCTACGCATGCACGGTATTGTACGGTATGTCAACATGAAAATAAATTCCGCACAAACTTTGTTTCCGTTCGTTCGGCAAAAAACATTATAGTGGCCATTATGGGAGGAGAGTACCCCTCCTGTCTATATCTATCGATATCTCTCTCTCTCTCTCTCTCTCTCTCTCTATATATATATATATATATATATATATATATATATATATATATATATATATTAGCAAACGCCACAGCTTTCTCGCTAAAGAGGAACACCTGAACCAACCTGCAGCCACTAGGCTGCACTCGGAACTCGAAGTTCCCTGAAGTCTTCCTTTCTCGGTACCGAACAAGCACCGTTAGTTTCGGTAACCTGACGTAAACCGGCGTACTCAGCGCATGAGACGATCGATTGCTTAATCAGGTACAGGGCGAGAACTAATCTTCCTTATACACTTTCAGCGATTTTTCTAAGGAGCACTTGCGAATGTTTCTATGCAAGAACGTTTTTCAGACCACGCCAAACAACGCGCTCATGGTTTCCAGTAAAACATGTAGGATGCCTACCAGTTCAAGCTTGTTGACAATAGCGTCACCGATGGCCATCCAATCCGTGATGGGCACTTCGGCGATCTTCTCCAAGGATGTCGCAACCTCGCCCACGATGATAGTCAGCTTGCGTACGGTGGCCCCGAGTTCTTTCGCAATTTCCGTATTTTTCTTTATACACTGCGCAAGGAACGGTGTTGAAGATAATTGAGAGTTTTCATCCGCAAAAGGTTCCTTGCCCTGTTTCTTCACGTATATAATAAAAAAAAACACCTCAGAAAGTATGGAACCCCGTCTTGCATAATGAAGGCAGCGTAGTTGGCTAAATGGAATCACATTTTATCTTCGACGCCCCAAAAGCGCGTTTAACTTCGTTATACATATAAAAATCCCATAACAAAAACGTCAATTAACATATTAACTATTGGTCATTGAATTGTATTAAATTTGCACAACTTACACCTTGATGAAATGTATACGTCAACTGCGCCCGCCTTGCCAAACAAGACAGCCTACATAATCTTGTTTTGCCTATCTGCGGCAGGTTTCTTCGGAAAACCTTACCAACCCTTCCCCTACCGGAAACTGGAGGTAAGCGAAGCTTGCCCTGGGTGCACCTAAACTAACCAAGATGTGACGGCTGCGACGGAGAGAACGACGTCACTGACGGTATGCCCGCAGTCCGACGTTGTCGCTTGCGTTCGATGTCTCTAATTTGGTAGGCAGCTTAGTTAGCAGTATTCGCCCGCCATTGCCGCTTGCGATTCTTTGAAATTGCTTCAAAATTAAATATGTCCGTTGCGTAAGACAATGAAAATTGGCTCATACCCTCGTAAACTTGGCCTCCCCATTACGACGACAGAAGAGAAGTGAAATTCTAAGCTAGAATGATGAGCGGCAACACAGCCAGCTGTGGAAGACGACGACGACGAACGCGGGAGCATGCAGTGGCACGAGCGCGTCCCGAGGGGCGCCAACGAGCCGGCTGCGGAAGAAGACAACGCTCGACCCAATGCTGATGATGATAGTTTTTGCGTACACGGACGCCACCGAAATCTGTGCCTTATTACAAGCTTCGCTTGAAAACTTTGGAGGTAACTTTGAACGCACTTCTCAGATGATACAAAAAGCACGACTTTATGCTTGTCGTTCATCGCTATAGGTAAACGTTTTAGGCGCGGCATATATCGACGAAGACGCGGTACATATCGTTACCATGTTGTGGAGGCCGACCAAATTCTCGACCATATCGCGGATGTCCTGGTACGTGATGACTTGCTTGTTGAGTTTGAGCAGGCACTCTTGCGCGTGGAGAACCACCTGTTCCTGGCAGAAGTGCGACAGCGGCTCACGCATCAGAGACACCTTGCTTTCGCGCTTGATGAAGAAGTCCAGAAGCACAGCGGCAGTCTTTGGAATCTGAAAACGAGGAGATGCACATGACACCCTGCTGAAAACTGCTTTTCTGACTTGAAACGTCTTTCAGTTCGGTCAGCTTAGTGGATCGGTAACTAAAACCGCATGCTACGAAAACGCGTTATGCTATCATAGGCTATGTATTTGCATGCAAACATACTTCCTATAGGCGCCTTCCGTTCGTATCATTGAGTAGAGGAAAGAGGTCATTACTCGATCATGCACGAGACTCGCGCACAGATAGCGCCCATGTCGCTCCACGCATGACGCAATCGGAGCGCAATCTAGCCTCACTCGGCGTTCGATCAGAGAGCCATATCTCGGCAGTACGTTTGTCGATCCGAGCGGGAGTGGTCGCGTTTAAGAGAGCTATCTCGAGCTATCACAAATAATCAAACTCGGGAGTTACAAGGCTTACATGCGTGAAATATGTTGCATAAATTTGACGGTCGCTCCGCTACAGAGCCCCAACGTTCGACAAGTAGGGTCTAGAAATGGCGTGAAGATACTCGAGCAGCAACACAGAGGGATGCCGATTCGCGCCCACCACCTTCGACCACAGCGGGCACACCATGAAACGAGTACAATTTCAAGATTACACAATAGGACCCCACTAGCCGTATCATAAGCGAAGCGTGTAAACTGCAGTAGTAGCATGCAGTAGGATGCACTGCGTGGACTCATCCTGTCATTGTATCGAATGACGACATGAGATGCACGAGTGAAGTGTGAAAAAGCTAAAAGCACCGCTGAAAATCAAGTTCCTTACCCTGGGGTAAAGCGACACGAGCATCTTCGCCGACAGTTTTCTCTTGTCCAAGCCTGCAATATCAAAGAAAATGCGTTCGGGTCGCATATACCCTCTCCCAAATTACCTCCAAATCAGAACATAAACTAGCGAAATTTTTTAAGTGCGATTCACATATTTCACATTCAGTTAGTCTTAACTATTAGCCGGACGCAAATGTGCGGTAGTATAGCCGTCCTACAAAGAATCATGAGCAATGACTTCTAAGCAGTTTGCAATGAAGATCAAAGCACCGTTCCCAGCTGCGCCATGTCCCCTCACCTGACACAATTTCAAATTTTAGTTAGACACTCGAAGTTGTAGGGAGCCGTAAAGGGAGCGTATGTCCTACCTCAAGAATTTTCCAAATTAGTTTATTTAAGAGACGATAGGAGAAATCGAAGTGTCGCATTGTCATGCTACCAGGAAGCGAGCTTCACCAAACGTTGACACACACTGCCTCGACTAGCGACCGCAAGCGATATTTCTTCCTTGCCTTCTCCTATACCGGTGCCGACGTTAGCCGGAAGACCACGTCACACGTCACACTTACGGAAAGAGGGGTGGTTGACGACGACGAAGTGTGAACATGTTTTTAGCCATACTGCGTAGCGATACATAGTTTTTTTCTATCTTCTGTTGCACCAAATTAAAAAAAAAACTGTCAGCCCTTCCACTGGGGTGGAGATGGAAGACCAGGGAAGCTGTACTATGATGGGAATTATGTATTTCCAATTATGACTATTAAGATGTGATGATGTAATTGGTTATTTGAACTATTAAAGAATCAGAAAGATATATGATCCGGCGGTTTTCATTTATTTAGTGACCACAGGGACCATGGCCTTACGGTCGCTATGGTACACCGCCATAGGGTGTACGGCAAAGGTTGACACGTTCTTCATAAACACGTCATCAACGCCGCGCGCGTTCGGTGCGAACGCGGGCAAAACGCCACCGCCGTCGACGACAGTTGTGCGCGTTGTTTGTGTGACCGCACACAACCGCTGTCAAAACGCTGGCTACGTGACGGAACGACTAAACGCCGTTGTCGACCCTGTTAGGGGAGAGGCGGGCGAGAGCGCAGAGAGATTCAGCGGCAGAGGCCGGCAGGGCTGTGCGTATGCGCCGCAGTGGGAGAGCGGGCACGAACACGCACAGTCTATTGACCCTTTTCGCGGAGCAGTTTGTTTTAGAGAAACGAGATGGCGCTCACGGCGGCGCGCCATACCTCTCCTCAGCGACCGCGCACGAATACGAAACCATTACCGCTTCTACCTTGCTTCTGTGCGATCAGCTGTCGGAAATGCAACTGAGTTTTCGCTAACACAATGTGCTCCAATCATGCTAGATTGAATCATGTGGATTGAAGACGTGTGCAGTATTTGGGTGCAAAAATAGTGACTGGCATGTTAAGGAATAGAGCGAATCTGTGTGGCCAAGTTAGCGGACCGCTGCTGCAACTGTCCCAACGTGTTACCGGCACTTCGTGATGTACGGCTTTCCTCGAGGATACAGAAATTTGCTCATCCACCAGCCTTGTATCGTTAACCTTCAAAGAAAGGGCTTCATCCCCAGAGCGTCGGCAAGAGTGAGTATCACTCGTTAAACAACGACAAAGGGAGTAGCGCCGCTTCCTGTCATAGTAAGTTTCTCGCACGTTATCTATACACATCTGTCCCAAATGGCAGGAAAACTTACGCCCACTCTATCGCCAACGTATCAAGAATACATGAATGGGCGCACACTTGAATATATGAGCACTGTATACGCACAATAAATGACGGACTACACCTATGGCGCACGAATGGTCGAAGCTAAATATTTCGTGACGGTCCACAAGAGTAAGCGAGTTACTAGCTGTAATATATATTTTCTACAAGGTACCCAATGTACAAAACAGCTACGTTTCAAACCTTGTGCGCAGCAAGAACAAATCTATCGGAACAGAGCACATCCGCGAGCGATTAGGCAGAAAATAATCAGATAGTGGCCGCACCGAGGAACTTCACTGATTCAGAAACTGACAAGCCACTGCTTCAAAATATTTGCCGAATAAAGAACAAAGAGCAAAACACACTAATCCTGACTGAATTCATAATCAGAAAGCTTGGATAGCTTGGAATACATATTTAGCCCCGCTTTTAGAACAAGCACCATATACGCTGTTTGCGCCGTTTGGACATAGCTTAATCAGCTCCGAAAGCGCTTTTGCATGTTCTCTGAAGCTGTGATCAAAGCTTCGTGTCGTCCACCTAGTCACCGTCTACGATATCTCCGAAAATAGAGGTTTTCTAAGCCGCGCCGGCGTCATACACTTCCATTATAAACAAGGAGGCAACGGAGGCAGTTGAGGCAAGCAATGGACGCGTCACCACGTGATCAAACATGGCAGCGCCCACGGGATCGCCGCGAAAAGGGTCAATAGGGTGCATCGATGCCCTCCTCGCCCACCGCTCCCCTTCCACTGGGAAGTCGCGTTTGCTCTCCGCCGTGCGTTCGCTCACTGTGAAAGCGCGCGTCCCTCGCCCTCACGCGCTTTCACTCGCACATACAGCATACGGCCAATGCGACTTTTTTTTTTCTATATCCAGACGCGACCATCGAAGAGTGAGCCCCAGGTTCAGTGTAAGAATGCCTGTGGCAGACAGCACAATTCTAACCCCTGATCTAAGTTACTCGATGAGGCAGCCATTACTTCTACGAGAAATCAGAATGCTTAATAATAATTGAATAACTAACATATTTACACGAATTCTCATTTTTCTTACTTTACGTCACATATTTCAGTCTACGAATTGTACACTGGCGGTTGCTGCAAGGGTCGTTCGTCGCAAGCCCCATCCTCGGTCCCGCCACCTTTTTAGAGTGCCAGTTCTTGCGGCGAGCGTTGGAGTAACCGAGCGAACGACAACAGCAAAAGATTAAAGAGTGAACGCAGAGAGCCTACATAAGCGAACGCGGAGCGCCCCGAGGCGGCAAACGAAGGATGGCGAAAGCGTGAGAAGAAAAACTGGCCGCATGTCTGCTTGCTTCACTGCAAATGACGTCGAAAGACTTCTGCCGCCCCTGAAACGTAACACCCTTTCTTATCCCCCTCCCACCCCTCACGCACTTCCCCTCTCACTCCTCCCATGATGGATGCGATGGAGGTTTTGCTGAATTCAATTAAAATTTCCCGCTTTCGCCCTGCTCTCGCGCCATCTCGGGACCTTTTATTACTGTTGGCTTAAAGCCGGCTACAGAGCCGCGGCTTCAGTCGGCTTGCTTTTAACGCGTAGCGTCGCTTCGACACCATTTCTAACGCGTTGATTTTTAATTTACTAACGTAAAAACAAGTCCAATGTGTATTCTTAAATAAATGAACGCTGCGGATCACGGCTATGTACATATATCTTGCCTCAAATAGGCCTGAGGTTTCCTTTGCACTGTATAAAGTTGACGTGTATGACCCCGTGCCACCAGTGCTAGTAGCTCGCTTGGTTTTGGCCGGGCGGTTGAATCGAGTGAGAGACAAAGTTTTTTCGCGTTTAGGTAGCCCAAGAAAGACTATCGTCTTTAAAATGTAATGTGGCGACGATGGCTACGAGATGGCACCAAAGTAGCGCGCGTCGTCTGGGAGATCTGTCGGCGGCGGCTGCTATGAATCGCGCCCGAGCGTCACTCACGCGCTGCCTCTGGCGATCTCCAGATTAGCGAGGCAGTCGCGCCGCACTTCGCTCCATTTGCAACGTGCCGCACGAGACATTGTCCGCGCCAGCCAATATACCGCTAAATTAAAACACTTATAGAGCTGCGCTCAAATTTCACACTAGGGAGTATCGTAATCGTCGGTGACATTCTATTTTTCTCGACTTCATGCACTCTAGGTTAACAACCCTAGGTTACACACACAAATGCTTTTAGCTGCGTAGGGTGCACTTCCTGCAACTTCGCCGGTTACAATTAGGGCAAGCGTCCCAGTTTGACAATTAGGCATATCTACTTGGCACGAATTCTAAGGAAGGCACCAGCATCGAGATCTGCGATGTAAAACTTGCGGTAAAAATGCACCATTGTTACACTTAATTTTTTTGCGATAGAAATTATACGGACACTCCAAAGCGGACTTCTGCCGTCGCCGTCGCCGTGAGGTTCCGTATGACGTCAACGGCGATGAAATCATCGCCGCGCACCATATGCTGTATGTGCGAGTGAAAGGGCGCGAGGGACACACACACACACACACACACACACACACACACACACACACACACACATATATATATATATATATATATATATATATATATATATGCAGAGAGAGAGACCGACAGAAAGAGCAAACGCGACTTCTTCCGTCGCGCGAAAGGCCGTGGGGGACGGGAGGGAGGGAGGGGAGGCGACGTTTAGCTGCGGCACCAAATGCGTATTTATATAAAAACGTTGCGAGGCGGTAAAGACTTCGGACGCTGCTCAACGAGTGTCCCGTTCTGATCTCGTCGAAAACCTCCGAGCCGCCCCCAGAGGCACCGGGAACAGTCACCAACGCCGCGCGCGTTGGGTGCGAACGCGAGCAAAACGACGGCGGCATCGACAACAGTTCTGCTGCATTGCTGGTGCTGCTGCATGTCCAAGTTTATACGGCTGATAAAACTCCTATCCTTACTCCGTATAGCTCTCTACTAATTTGCTATCGTAATTGATGCTTCGCCTTTCGGGTGTTTAAAGATAATGCTGTTTTGTGCATTGAAGCACAAGAATATAACTTGAATGCCAATGCATTCCGTCGGGCACTGAAAAAATTTGTCGCAGTTTCACCCGAAAGGCGAAGCATTTGGTATTGGTAGTCGTGCCGAAAGGCACGACTACCAATGCAGGTGTAGTTGCAGTGAACGGCTAACGCCTACCACAGAACTAGAATCGCGAACAAAACGAAATCGCCTTTGTTTATGACGACGCAACACAAGACAAAAGAAAAGAATGTACATACAAGCTGTGATGCATTATAAAAAAAAATCTAGGTCGTCTCCGACGTCGACTGAGTCACTTCCGGACTCGGTAACATTTACTCAAATAGTAACTGTCCCGGTAAATTTGCGACGGTTGGCGACCCTAGTGCAACTTTGACGCTTTGTCTGGAAGGGCGACTACTTCAACAGGAAGGGCGCGTGGGCTTCTTTTTGAAATTTGAGCTGTTCGCGGCGCGCATCTGCTTGATACTTCGTAGACACGACTGGCACCACGTGATATATACGCGTCTGGTGTGCCTGTTTGCAATGCCCAAATATAGTAGGGGGGGGGGGGGGGGGGGGGGGGGGGGCTAAGAGTGCACGGCGCTCCTCAGTATCGCATTAATTTCGTCTACTAAAGGTGTACTTCGCTTTTGACAAAAAAATGTCGCAGTTTCACCCGAAAGGCGAAGCATCAATTGCGATAGCAAATTAGTAGAGAGCTTTACGAAGTAAGGATATTAGTTTTATCAGCTGTATAAACTTGGACATGCAGCAGCACCAGCAACGCGCAGAACTGTTGTCAACGCCGTCGGCGTTTTGCCCGCATTCGCTCCGAACGCGCGCGGCGTTGGCGACTGTTGCCGGTTATTGCGACTCGGGGTCGAGGACGAGAGACGGAGTCTTGAAGCAGGCGAAGAGGAGACGAATGCTTTATACAATATGTACAAATATGTACAGATATAGCAGGAATAGCAGGTGATAGCTGGTAATAGCTGCCCTTAGCTGGTGATAGCTGGTCAAAACAGTAAGAGCTGGTAAGAGCGCACCAGACCGACGGGGCGGCCCGTGGCGACTCTCTGGCTTAACAATGGGCCGGTTCCTCCTTAAATCCCCTTGGCGGCGACTCGTCGACATGACCCTGAGGGACGAGTGGTCATTCGTCGCGGTCCCCCTGGCGACTCCTCGTCGACAGGACCCAGACGGGAGGTTGCTGACGTCGCCCGCGCCGTATTCTTTCCACAGGGGGGGGGGGGGGGGGGGGGAGACTTGGTGCCGCTTGAAATGACACGCGTCTATTGCTGCTCCGCGGCAAAGATGGGTGCTTTTTGAAGTCTCCCCGCGCGTTCAATTCTTGATTGGTCGCGCAGGCGTGGGAGCTCCCGTCGCGTCGATCATAGGCACGTAGCACGGCACAACACGGTGCCTCTGGGGGCGGCTTAGAGGTTTTAGATCAGAACGGGACACTCGTCGAGAAACGTCCGAAGTCTTTACCACTTTCTCGCCTTGCGAGCCTCGCAAGGTTTTAGATGCGAAGCAGCTTATGGTCGGGGCTATGTCACTTAGAGCACTGCACGGGCTCGGGCTTACCCGAAAGCCCGGGCCCGGCCGGGCCGGGTAGAGCAGTTTTTTCACGGGCTCGGGCCGGGCTCGGGCACGGCGTGAGCTTTTTGACCCGGGTCCGGGCCGGGCTCGGGTTTTTTGACGCGGGCCCGGGCCGGGCTCGGGCTTTCTGCGAGTTATTCTCGGGCGTCTCAACTCTGAAAAACATGTATTTTTCGGTCTCGGGCCGGGTTCGGGCCGGGCTCGGGCTTAAGGTAAAGGGGTGGCGGGCCGGGCCGGGCGGGTAACGTAGATTATTTCCGGGCCCGGGCCGGGCCCGGGTCTCGCCATAAAAGTTTTGATCGGGCTCCGGCGGGCCGCCCAATGTAAAAACGGGCCCGGGCCGGGCCCGGGCCGCAAAAATCGGCCCGTGCAGTGCTCTAATTGTCACTCCCTCCCTCCATCCATCCGCCGTGCGGCGTCCACACCCCGCGATGAGTGCCACGGACAGCGCCAGCGTCAACGCCAGTGTCAGCGCCGTGGACAGCGCCCCGGAGAAGAGGGCTCGCGCCGCTGCCACGAAACGGCAGCGGCGACAGGCCGATCCCGAACTTCGGGCTCGCGAAGCCGGTAGCTACGTATCTCAACCTAACGGAAACGACGAACTGAAAACTGATGGGAACTTGAGTCGACGTCATGGCTGCTTCGCATACTACTCAGGGTTCCCTTACGGTAAGATGGTGTAATTTTTTATATAAATACGCATTTGGTGCCGCAGCTAAACGTCGCCTCCCCTCCCTCCCGTCCCCCCACGGCCTTTCGCGTGACGGAAGAAGTCGCGTTTGGTCTCTCTCTCTCTCTCTCTCTATATATATATATATATATATATATATATATATATATATATATATCGTGATCGTAAAGGAGGAAAGAGACGTTTAATTCTGCAGTCCCTCAGGAAGCGCAGCACGTGCGTTTGCTCTCCACCGTGCGTTCGCTCCCCGTGAAAGCGCGCGTCCCTCGCGCGCTTTCTCGCGCGTTTCCACTCGCTCATATAGCATACGGCGCGCGGCGACGATTGCATCGCAATTGGACGTCATACGGAACCTCACGACGATGGCGACGCCGATGGCAGAAATCCGCTTTGAGTGTCCATATAATTGCTGTCGCAATAAAATGACGTTTGCCATTAAGCATGGAAACAGTACCCCTGTATACATGTGGCCAGCGTGCCTAATCAGGTCCCTATCAAATCATCGAACATACCGGGCTTCTCGGTCGGCGAAACAGCACCAGTGGCCATGTCGTTTCTTCTGCGTGCGCTCGGTTCTTGAATAAGTTGTGGCAGCGTGTGCGATGCTGGCGTCCACGATTCAGGGCGAGGCACGCACTTCGGCTAGATTGCAGGGAAGTCGCCGTCGTTTAGGAAGCGGTGCTACGACGCGGTGCTGCCACGCGGAGGCTGGAAGGCACGAGACAACCCCGATCTTCTTCTGCTTCTGAAGGAACCGGCAAACCCTCACGTGGTGGCACCCTTTCCTTGATGATGATGACGATTTTCTTCGAAAATGGCACAAACACACTGCGGGCAATAGGCCGCGAGACTGGTGGCATTACGCTAACAAAAAGTTAAACGAAAATTGGAAAGAAACCGAATATAATTTAAATAACGTAATATGCATTACAGTAGTCAGCCTTGCAAAACAAATTCGTTAGAACCCATCTCACGATGACTGTTCACGGCAATGCGTTTAGCAATGAATCAATATAGCACCTTCAGTCACGGTGTACACATTTGAAAGCCTTATTATATATTAATCATCGCACCATGACCTTCAAACAAACTTGAAAAAAGAAAACCGTGTCAGTGCTTATGTGAGTAAAAAAGTGGAAGAAGCTGCGGAAGAAGACGACGACGAAGGCGCGATCACTGATACGAGCGCGATTGCGAGTAGTGTGCCTCGATGCGCGCGCTCGATGCGATGCGCGCCCTCGCATCGAGGCACCCTACTCGCAGCGCTGTATACAGGGTGTCTCAGCAATCACGCAGCACGATTTAAAAAAAGAGCAACGGCGTTACGCGAAGCAAACCTAGTGCGTATTGTTTCCAGTACAGTGTAGTATACTCGGCGACAGCTTTTCTTGACAGCACTGTGGAAGCTACAGAGCCGAACCGCCTGCATGCGCGCACGCCAGGAAATAGTACCTGTTTTATTTTCTGATTCCAAGAGTTACTTGGCCCGAATAAATAAAGCTTTCTTAATTATAAATATAGAACAAGTATGGGCAGCTGTTCATGGAAAAAAAGTTAGCGTGCGCCTTAATTTTTTTTCTTTTTTATTTCTTGGACGGCACCACGTTTTCGGCACCGCCTGCTCGTGGCTCTCGCAGTAAACATGGCGTCCCCGGTGCTGGCGGTACCGTGCGTGGCCGCAAACTCTCCTTTTCGTTCTCCGAGGAGGCTATACTCTAAATGTGACAAGAAGTGGGTCTCCAAACAAACCAAGCAGGTTATCTGCAATGTCTATGCTGGAGTAAGGCGCCGTCAGCCCGAGCTGTCGACGAATACGTTTTGCTAAACACACTAGCCCTGCGAGCTAGCGAAAACCGAAACTGGAACTGAAATCGGCTGCAAGCTGCCGGACTACTTGCGTAGTAACACAAACGTGCGGAGGCCCCGCCTCCGTAGCCTTCGCTCCAATGTCAAGAAAAGCTGTCGCCGAATATAGCCGCCAGTAATTTTTTCGTTAGTGATATTTAATTATTAATTGTAATTAATTATCTAAATCAAGAAGTACTGTCCTAATTATCAGTGTCAATGAGGCGCTTGTAGGCAACCACGTGGGGCATCTAACTGCGGTATTTTCAGCGCCGTACTAATTGCGTACTCATTTTTTTCCTAGTGATAAAGAAAGCCCGCGAAATATAAAAAAAATACCACGTGACGACCCTCCCACCCGCATCATAAAGGAGCGCCCTCAAGTAAGCTGATTGAAAGCAACGGCTTTTGCCTGTCGCACCGCCCAAGAGACAACGCATCACCTTGACAACGGTATGGAAGGGTCCGCAACAGCAAGTTTCGCGGCATAGCAGCGATTTCTTCCTGTCAATTACACGTCACGCTTCTTATCCGTCTCTCACGGCTGAGTGATCCACTTGATAAAAATGGTCCTTGATAACGCGGTCGAAGCCATGCTCCGATCACGGACGAAACGCAATAAGCAATGAAATAGACATAAAATATTTCAAAATACCAGCTCTGCTCGCACCGCATCGAAGGAGTGCATGCGCAGCTATACTTCGCGCCAGAAGCTTGCTTCGGACCAAAGCCAAATTAAAGTGAGGGCGTTATTTTTCATGAGTACGTGCTTCCAAAACAGGTTCATGGCAAAAAATAAAAGTAAAATAAACACACTCGGAAGTGACCCGGCCACGTGTAGAGAAAAGACAAAAGCGATGCGTTCAATTAAGTAATGTTCCACTGCCTAATGTTCCGATTTGGCTATCGGGACGTGAGCGAAAAACAAATGAAAAAGTCAGATTTCAGGGTTGCTTTGTTATCGGTGCATTCGTAAGCGCCGTTGAACACCAGCTGCCGCTTATAGGACGTGTTCGAATAGGTCCCCTTCTGCAGCCACGCAGTACTGAGCCCGCTTTATCACATCTTCAGCGGCTTTTTTGATGACCGAGGGTGGGATTCTGCTGCAGACATCCGTTATCCTTGCCTTGAGCTCATCTGACGTCTTCATCTCGGTCACGTAAACACGATCTAGCTTTTACGTAACCCCACAGAAAGAAATCGAGTGGAGAGAGATCAGGTGACCTAGCCGGCCAATGGACAGGCCCATGCCTTCCAATCCATTGTGTGTGAAAAGTCGCATTCAGCCAGTTTCGTGCTCGGCTGCTGCTGTGTGCTGGAGCCCCATATTGTTGATACCACAGAAGTGAAAGACGTGACAGCGGGACTTCGCTGCAAAACCCATCCACCGTCCCTTCAAGGATTTCGTCCACCTAACGCTGTCCAGTCAGTGTCTGACCGAAGAATATGGGACCAATTATACCACCGTCGTAAATTCCACACCACACATTGAACGACCACTGGTACAGGTGCCGAGTGCGCTTTACCCAGTGTGGATTGGAGTCACTCCAATAGCGTGCATTATGCAGATTTACCTGGCCATTTCTGCAAAAATTGGCTTCATCTGTCCAGATGACGTTGCTAAGAAAGTTCGGTGATTCATCGGATTTTGTGAGGATCCAATTCGAAAAATCTAGACGATTCTGCAAGTCCTTCGCTTCCAATCAGTGGTGCAGGTTAACGTGGTACGGGTGAAAGGCCGAGTCATTTAAAATCCTCCAAACTGACGACTTGGAAATTGGTGCCTGGGCGGCCACGTCTCGCACGCTAGCTTGAGGGTTTGAGGCCATAAATGCCAAAACATCCACGCGTATGTTAGGACTCAAAGATGAAGTCCTCTGCCGCTGTTTTTTGAAGCTGCCGGTTTCTCGCAGGCTTTCATAATTTCTGATGATTGTCGATGCGTTGGGTCTACCGCCACACTTCCATGACTGATAAATCTTTGCGACCTTTCTTGTGTTGTCATTTGCAGCTCCCAAGGCAAGCATCATGTCCGCCTTCTGCTCATTAGAATAACATCCACATGGCGACTGGGGCGATACAAAACACAGCTTTAAACCTTTGCGCGGATTTAATCGAACAGCTTCTGCGGTGACAGGTTCTGCGCAGAAAAAGCAGCCACCCATGCACACTATCTACGCTAAGACAACAGCTATCGCAGCTCGTTTCCAACTACCACCAAACGCGATGTTGTTGTTGTTGCTGCCTCAAAACATGGCTCGTACCCACGAGGTGGATTGGCCAAACTGGATAAAATAAAACATACACCAAACAACGAACAAAAGGGGTAAAGGCGAACAATCAAAATTAAGATTTTGGCAACTCCTTAACACAGATTCCGAGAGGTCCTATACAAAAACTAACTAAATAAAAAATTAAGAGAAAACTAACTACAAAAATAAACATAAAATAACATGTCCCACGGTCGGTACCCTAGTAGCGTAACCTTCCGGATGCTTCAATGAATTTGTGTACAGCAGTAATCATCGAACCCTGGCTTGTGCCTAATTGACAGGCCCCAAAAGACAAAATGTTTGCCGTTGTAAGTGCCAGATTACTACTTTGAAATATCAGAAACATTCTACGGAGGGAGGAGAAGCGGTGGCAAGAAAGAAAGAAATGGTCAATAGTTTCCGGTCGATTACAAAACGAGCAGAGGTCAGTGATTGATAAACCAGATCTATGAAGATAAAAATTTAGGCGGGGAACTCTGCAGCGGAAATTTCACAGCGTCACCTCACATTGGCATGAAAGGCACTTGCTCGTGTTCCATCGAAATTTTAAATGTTGAAAATCGTCTGAGGAAAGTATGGACGAGTCATGACAATTCAGCAATAAAAGGCATTTAAATATAGCTCCTGTTATAAAAGAGAAATCAGGAAAAACATTTATGACCGGACCATTTAGTGATCTCGAAGCGAGCGAGTCAGCTGATTCATTTACAAAGATTCCACTATGTCCGGGGACCCAGACAAGAGTCGAAAATATACTCAGCAGGTGTGACTGATTATTGGAAGTTGTGCTCTTTCGGTTGGGGTAAAGCACAAACTCGATCGGTCACGATTTCTTCTTTCTCGTTTATTTCATTCTGGCTGACTCAGAGGGAGCTTGTTCGAGGGCGCTGCTTTATTATGTGGGTTGGAGCGTCGTCACGTGGTGTTTTTTTTTTTTTTAATATTTCGCGGGGTTTCTTCAAGGTAGCTTCTTGGTTTCTTTATCACTTGGAAAGAATGAGTACGCAATTAGTACGGCGCTGAAAATACCGCAGTCAGATGCCCCCGTGGTTGCCTACAAACGCCTCATTGACACTTTGATAATTAGGACAGTACTTCTCGAGTTAGATAATTAATTACAATAAATAATTAAATATCAGCAACGAAAAAATTACTGGCGCCTACTACACTGTACTGGAAACAATACGCACTAGGTTTGCTTCGCGTAACGCCGTTGCTCTTTTTTTAAATCGTGCTGCGTGATAGCTGGGACACCCTGTATAGACCGTTTTTTTATGGTGGCTAGTTTTTTCATGGGCGCCGCCATTGCGTAGGCAGTGGCGCCATCTATGGGTAGTTGGCATGCTGGCTTGGGCGAACGCCCGTGTTGTATGCTATGGTATACGCTCAGCGGCAGTTTCTGGTGGACTTTTGTCGCACTCGCGTGGTCTATTTAGTATGAAATGGCGTCTTCTACGTGAGGTATGGTCCTGTGAGGCGTAGTGAAGGAATTTAAGTCTGAAGCAGGCGCGGATCCAGGGGGGATGTCCGGATGTCCTGACCCCCCCCCCCCCCCTCATATTTCTGTATCGCCCCCTCGCTGATAGGGGGATGGCCCTGTCAAAAAAAAAAAAAAAAAATATGGCCACCAGCATTCTTCAAAAGTATTTTTCGCGAGTACCAGTGGTATCAGCCCTGTAGAAGTAAAGCTAGCTCGCTCACAAGCTTAGTTGTATTCCGTAGGAGTGTGGTGTCGCGAAGTTGCCGTAGTTTTTCTCATGAACACCTTGGACCTCCTGGCGCCGGCCGTGCCTTACTCGTCCTGTCGGTGGCGTCGAATGAACGAGGGGACGTCCCTTTTGCCAAGCAAGCCGATGTCCGCGCGAGCGTCTTCGCGCCTGATCAACTTAGTTCCCCATTGGGGTGTCATCGGTCGCCTCATTTGCTGTCATCGGTTCCGCGACCAACCTGCTTAATGAAAGAGATCTCTCGCTGAAGTGTTCATATATAAATAATAACAACTAACAGTTAAACTAAACACTACGCATAGACAACTTTTTTTTAAACTGTAGGACTCATTGTGATCACAGTTACACGTTGACAACATCCAATAGAAGCATATAGTGCCGTTCGTACGCTACAAGTTTATTGTCGTACATTAAGCATAGGAGGCTCAAGCCCACCGGATCCGTTTATCTGAGTGGGCGTTCTCGCGGAGCGGGGCGAAGCCTCGAGCAGGGGCTGCGAAGTGGGGGAGAGTGACGTCAGCGGTCAACGCCAGCGCGCGGGCCTAGGATGGTGTCGCGTGGTTAGAGAAACGGGAGCAGATGCGCGCCTTGTGTAAAAGGATGACGTCGCGTGGGAAACAAAACATGAAGACGCTGGCTCGCGCTCACGGCTACTACGCCGCATCGTTCTTCTTGTAGGTGGCGTCGTGAGTCTTCATACGCGGTGATTCGCATATCGTAAACAACCAGCGTAGTGGTTGCCGTGTTGAAACGAAGGTGTCTCAGCCGAACCCAAAGAATCTTCTTAAGGAAATCAAGGTGTCCCAACAGAACTCCAAAGACGAACCCGTGCTTACGCATTTATAACGAACCTGCGACAGACCATCCCAAATTTTATTTTAAGAAACAATACAAGCTGATATACCGGGTGTTCAAAATTAAGCTTTATGGTTTTCTTAAAATTAGGCACTGGGAGGCACGTGAAGACCACCTGCGCAAATAAGTTGTGTGGCCAGGGGGACACAAAGTGAGATGATAATTATCGCTGTCAGCAACCGAATTAACTAAAATTGAATAATTAACTTTTTATTGACTGCAGTAAGTGTATGTTTGTATTCAAAAGTTAGAGGCAGTCGTGTTTCTGCACAGTTTCACTTGGAAGAATTCTTCTAGCATGTATATGCTCCGATATATCCAACTCCAAATTTTAATTGTCGTTCGCATGATTACGCATGCAAGAGAGTGAGGATCAGCGCAAAGCTCCTCCATGATGTGACGCGGCTGTTGGGTGCAGCGTTTAGTCTGACAACGCGGCGGAGGCATTGACAAAGATAATAACTGCCCCCATTCCCCTCACGGCTGGAGAAATAAAAAGAAATCGAAGAACCCGTAACCGCTGTCGTAACATGCGACCGCGCAGCTTGTAAAGATGGCGGCAGCTGCCATGCCGAGATAATGGCGTGAGCGGAGAAGCCGGAGGGCAGTGCGCGTGCGTAATGGTGACTAGACGACCGGGAATGGTCCTTGTTTGGGCTACGCAAATAAAGTGACTGCTGATTTCCAAGTATTGTAAGTTTTATTGAAATCAAAAGCAACAACTGCACCATCAACAGCAGAAACCTTTTTAGCTATGCTAACGAATATTTCATACTGCCGCTTTAACTTTGGTGTTCTCATGCACAAATCCCATGACAACACTTCACCCATCAAGATGTCAATGCCATAAAAATGTTCAAAATGCCTCCCTTCCACAGCAACGCAAAGCATAAACCGCTCTCGCGTCGAGTCGATAACTCTGCGCGTAGTGCAATTGAAATTTGGAGTCAGATATCTCGGAGCACGAACACGCTAGAATAATTCTTCCGACTGATACTGTGTAGAAACACGACTGCCTCTAAGTTTCCAATACAAACATACCCACTTGCTGCAGTTGACAAAAATAATTGTTCAATTTTAGTTAATTGGGCTGCTCACAGCGATAATTATCATCTCACTTTGTGCCCCCTGGCCACATAACTTATTTGCACAGGTGGTCTTCGCGTGCCTCCCTGTGCCTAATTTTAAGAAAACCATAAAGCTTAGTTTTGAACAACCTGCATTATCAGGCACAGCCGCCAAGCACATGGCTGTATTGGGTATACGTCCTTTTCCTATAAGCTCGGAGAACCCGATACCTGGCTTCGCTATAGGGCTTCTACCTCGTTCTGGGGTTTTACGTGCCAAAACCAGTTCTGATTATGAGACACGCCGTAGTGGAAGACTTCGAATTAACTTTGACCACCTGGGGTTCTTTAACGTGCACTACAACACAAGCACACGGGCGTTTTTGCATTTCGCCTACATCGAAATGCGGCCGCCGCGGCCGGGATGCGATCTCGTGCTCAGCAGCGCAATGCCTGAACTGACTGAGCCACCACGGCGGGCTACAGGTGTTGCTCTAGCCGTATAAAACGCGGGTTTATCGTCAGCAGAAACGGTGAATTTCGGTAAATGATAAAGGCTACTATCATCATCATCATCATTGACAGAAGCTGACCCCCCCCCCCCCCCCCCCCCTCAGAAAAAACCTGGATCCGCCCCTGGTCTGAAGTAATTAAGCGGCTCGAGTTTCTGCTGGCGTTAGGGCGGACGGAAGCACCCAGCGCGAGGTGTGCGAGTTTGTTTGAGCTTAAAATCAGCCTCGGATATGAGTTAGGTATTTCGTAAAATTCGTTTCACGAATTTTACCATACTGCAATCAGTTCTCAGCACTGTAATTCTAAGCTCTGGTTTAGATGCAATGAGTAGTTACGAAACATTTGACGATCCTAACAGCGTGGGTACCGCTCTGCTGGCGAATAAGTTGTGCTGTTTACTTTGACAAGCGTTCAAGTTGTTATTTGAAGATGCATTGGGCGACTTCTTTGTTTGCTGGGCAAGGTTTCCGCCCACAAATAAAATAGTTTGATTAATAATAACCGCATACCGTACAGTGTGAATCACACTTTTCGAGTGGTCGAACGACCAGCTGCAGACTTCGTGAGCTTCCGAGGCAGTACTAAATGCTGTGTTATAGATCTGTTCTATATAGCAAATGGTCCAAGTGGTCCAAGCATGCGGCACGACCATGCGAAGTCTTATTGCGTCGTTATCCCATGTTCTGTTTTATTTTGCCGCAAAAGGAGGACATATAAACTCTTTTTTTTTTTTCAGTCTCGTAAGTTCAGTCATCTACGACGCATTCACCCATCTTACAGAAATTGTGCCCTTACAAATAGCTGTTGGATTCTCTTTATGCGATCCCCTTTGTATATTGTGCCTTAAAGGGCAAAAAAGGCAATGCTGATCTAAGCACGAAGCAGTTGTGTGTATCATGTTGGTTTGCTAATCGCAGTGCTCGCTGTGTTGAGCAAAACCTTCGGCCTCTTGCAGGAGGCTAACGTAGACATAGTGATTTGAAGTCTACTAACTAGACTTAAAATGCGTGAGAACGTTTCCGGTCGGTGATGAAAATGTTTTACAAGTCTTCGTCGAGTGAAAACCGATACATCCAACATAGTTGACAACACATACACACACCGCGGCTGATGATGCGCGTCGCATTTTTGCACATCCAAGAGAAATTTCCAGATACTGTAGCTACTGCTGCACCTAAAGGCTACACAGTGGTTGCTCGACGACCTTGTAAGAACTTACATCCCGTAAATTTCACTCATAACTAGCTAAAACACCTCCAAATCGTTCAGCAGCGCGCAACCGGCAACACATTCAAGCCGCGCCGCGCCGGCTCGCACAAGCCAGAGAGGAGGAAAGGCTCGTCGCGCGCCCTTTCCTCCTCGCCCGATGAAAAGGTCTATACTGTACACTTGTACAGTATGTATATATATATATATATATATATATATATATATATATATATATTATGTATGTATGTGTATGTATAAGTATAGTATATGTACGCCAAGCTCCGGTTCCGAGAACGCTTCCGGATGCCCCGGTGCTTCGCCCACTCATCATCATTCACTTCGTGGATATGCGATGTTTTCTTTTTTCTTCTTTTTTTTTTTAACGCGATAGCGTTTAGGGCCCCGTGTCGCAGAAGATCCGGCGTCGGCGGCGGCATTGCCGCCCGCGGCCGTAAACGTGATCTTCAACCACGCAGGCCCTCCAAATATATTTTACCACTAAAGTCTTGCATTCTTTACAAAGTTATTCCTCGGAATTTAGAGAGTGACAGCTCACAAATAATTGTCATAAAACAAAACACCGACAGCGCATGCCTTTTAAGCTAAATCTTCTCAGGCTGAAATATTAAAGGTGCAAGCAATAAAAGAAGGCCAGTTCACGAAAGAGGCCGCGTTTCTACCAGAAAGCGTGCCTTCGTGCATAGTGTTCACCGCCAGCGTTTCCCGGTAAACATTACGGTTACATAATCGAAAGGGAAACAGCGCAAAAAAAAAAAAAAAAAAAACACGACAAGACAAGAAGGGAGACATACACCAGCGCTGACTGACGACTGAATTCTTTATTCAGAAAGGAACACATACCAAAAGAAAAAAGAAAGAAAAGAAGGGTAGATCACTATGCATGGGCAAAAAATAGACCCCGATTAGATTTGGATTTCCCGTGAATTATGACAGTTCCGGAGATATGTTAGTTCTGCCTCAGACAAGGCCACAGACGGAGTGCTGACGCACGACGCACCATTCCTTGCAATGGCCGCAGCCTCAACGATTTCTCGGGCACACGCGTCATGGTAGCGTTTGCGGATCGTGCACTGCGAAAAGTCAAGTCCCGGACTACGGCACAGATCACAAACACTGTAGTGTAAGGCCAAGTGTACACTACAGTGTACACTGTAGTGTACAGCCTTCGCTCTGGTACTGGCAGCAACTTGGCCTTACACTACAGTGTTTGTGATCTGTGGCGTAATCCGGGACTTGACTTTTCGCAGTGCACGATCCGCAAACGCTACCATGACGCGTGTGCCCGAGAAATCTTTGAGGCTGCTGCCATTGCAAGGAATGGTGCGTCGTGCGTCAGCACTCCGTCTGTCCTTGTCTGAGGCAGAACTAACATATCTCTGGAAGTCATAATTCGCGGGAAATCCAGATCTAATCGGTGTCTATTTTTTGCCCATGCATAGTGATCTACCCTTCTTTTCTTTCTTTTTTCTTTTGGTATGTGTTCCTTTCTGAATAAAGAATTCAGTTGACAGTCAGCGCTGATATGTGTCTCCCTTCTTGTCTTGTTGTGTTTTTTTTGCGCTGTTTCCCTTTCGAGTATGTACCGACTAGCCCAAGCCTCTACGGTCTTACGGTTACATAAGCTGCAGTTGCTGGGAAGTGTGAGAAACAGTCAAGGATCTCTGTATGCTATCGTGTTCCACTCTTGAAGGCGAAGCTTAAGCATCCTCCAAATTTTTGCCATTTCTGTGCAGTTATGGAAATGAAATAATAGACCACAAAAATTAAGTTTAGGGTAAATTGAACATTTTGCTTACCTGATGTACCTTCATCTTACTTCTGAGGGAAATGTATATATAGCTACCGAAGATCGCGTTGGAGAAGGCACTGCAGTGTCTGACTGGAGGTATGACGTAAGATGTTTCTGTAGCAATTGAGAAAAAATGTTTATTTTTCTAGTAATGCTTGCAACCGATAATTAACTTGTGCAAGTAATTCATAATTTGCGTTAGTGATTCAATTCTTTTTTATGAAGAAACGTATCATTACTGAGTGCACAATAATTCTATACTTAATCACTCTAATTTCGGTGAATCATCATAAAATGCTGAAAGTGTCATGCTGCCACCTTGACATGCTCTTAATCGAGTCTGCAACGCACCTTGGCATAAAATTATATCAATTTTGTACATTTATCGACGATCGATCATAATTCGTGACCACGGAGTAAGATAAACAGGAGCGCCGACTCCGCCGCCGCGCAGCGCATTTGCATGGGACAAACCGTGTACTAACGCTAAATTAGTTAAAGCGCCTTGATGTTAGAAAGTAGCGACACTCTCCCCCACGCGCGCGCTTTCCTGCTCAATTCTCCTCGGATTTCTCCCCCTCACCGGGCCGGCGCGGCGCTGAACCCTCCAGTGGCTCGCTGCAGCCGCATTGGAATCAATGCGCGCGCTTGTTTATTCGGCCCTTTGAAGCGTTGTATGGGAATTTATTCCTTGTGAAACTGTCCTGACGAAAGTACGTTTCCGATAGAACCTCGTGCCATTTTTTTATGACGCTTCGATAAATACAAGCGGAAGCGCTACGAAAAAACGAGTACCGAGCAGTGGCTGAGCTGTTTACCTCTACGTCGCCACTTGGGTTGTCCGTAACGCCGAGGTGTATTGGGTGCATACAATATAAGCAGCGTAGAGTATAAACGAGAATTTGGTTCACTATCTTCGCTATTAAAAGGCTCAGAGAAGGTAACCAAGAAGAAAAGTGATAGTTTACTTAAAGTGAATTCGCGAAAACGAGTGGGCCAAAAGCCTTTGTACCAATGCCACTGTGCGAAATACGTGCTGTGTTTGCGAAACAGCCAACATAGAACTTTACACACGCCCCTGTATTCCGTCACTATGAAACGACGAGAAATTACATTCCATCACCTATGGGAGTAACCTAAGTCTCTCTCTCAAAAAAAAAAGGCTGATTGCTTACACGGAAACTGCCAAGACTGGCACTTGATAATTAACTTACAGACTTCAAGATGTCAAGTTTATCAGAATTGAGGGAGATTATCAGAAGCGCGTGGCTTGTACTTAATGAGCATGCGCGAATAATACATAATACCACTTATCTACTTATATATTGCGGTTCATGCCTTCGCAACATAAAGTAGATAAAGAAAAAAAAATGCTCGCAGTATTGAAACTTTGCAAAGATACAATAAGCACGCAATAAGAGTAAAATAGTTCCTTGGCTTCACAAGTATCAGGCGCAAAGATCACACGCACACATACACGCGCACATAGATACATGCACACACATACACGCACACACGCACGCACACAACTACAAAATATGAGTTACAGGCATTAACTCACAAATTACATACATTTGAAAACTAACGCACGCGCGAAAACACAAAAAGCTCTGTCACGGCTCGAAGAGTCAACGAAAATTTCAGCCGACTCACTTTAAAAAAAAACTATATGCACAGTTACCGGTGCTCTGTATTAAACTGAACGAAGAGTCCGGCTATGCGAATAGCATTAAAATCACCATGCAACTTCATCCACAAATATGAGGAAAGCTGCAACATTCACCTCGCAAAGAAAGGCGTGCTTAGAAGGGGCGAAATCCCTTCTCCCGATGTTATGGAGCCACTGCTTCCGACGCACGACATTCCGTTCACCTCGGGGATATAAAATAAGGCTTGCCCTTTCTCTGGCCTGCTGCTGCATTGAAACGCGCAGCAGCAAGGCATTTTCACGGAGAGATTCCTACGAAAGGATGGAAAAACTTGGGAAACACACGTTCGGAGCGGCAGGGCGACCACCACTTGGACTGCTCATGGCGAGCGGGAGAAACTAAAGGCGCGCGAAAGCAAGTTTCGCGCCGTTTTCGTGACGTCAGGGTCACCTGACGGGGTAGTCTCGAGCGCCGCAGCCATTCAGCGTGGCGGATGCGCTGCCTCCGCGACAGAGGGGGAGAAAAAGAGGAGGTTGACCGCGCCGGCGAGGGTGTTGCGGCGTAGATCAAAGCGTGTCGCTACTTTCTAACATCAAGGGGCTTTAAAATTAGTCATTGCATAGCGCCACCTGTTGCGGCACGTGGAAAACACTCAACAGCTTGCTTCCATGTGTGCATGCGCTGAGTGGCGGAGGCCGGTGGCGACGGCAGCGTGGATGAACTGGCAGGGCGGCACACGTAGAGCTTGACGTCTGCTCGTCTGCGTCAACGTGACAGCTGAGCAATCAAACACAAAAAATATATGCGCACAAATATTAAAAGCGCAAATAAACACGCGGTAGCGCTTTTATGGATGTATGCGAAACATTTTTGCATGTCTTTAGAGGAAACAGACGATAAATGATGCCGTACAAAAAGACACAACAGAAGTACTTGTTTTTCACTCCTCAACGTCTGCGCGGAAGCGTAGGTGCGAAATTTTCGTCTTCCTCTCTTTGTTTACCATGTCTGCAGTATGTTTATTCATGCCTGACGGAACAAGGTATCTCGATACTTGTGCATGAAGAGACTGAGCAACAGGACAGTGTGTTGTTCCCGGCTGTAAATCTGGATATCGCAAAGGACGAGAGAAGTTTTCGCTCTTCGCGGCGCCATCTGATCTTCAACTACTGCTCCAGTGGCGTCAAAAAATTCCTGAGAGTAAGCGAGCGCTTAAAGCAATGGACAAAATATGTGCGCGACACTTCTAGAAGCAGCTTATTTTTGATAGTTACTTCAGCAAAGACAAAGGCGATATCCTACTAGTTGTAAAGAAAGTGCCTCGACTTCGAAGTGGAGCCGTTCGCCGCGCGCGTTCGGTGCGAGCGCGGGCAAAACACCGACAGCGTTGACAACAGTTCTGCGCGTTGCTGGTGCTGCAGCATGTCCAAGTTTATACCGCTGATAAAACTACTATCCTTACTCCGTATAGCTCTCTGCTAATTTGCTATTGCAACTGATGCTTTGCCTTTCGTGTGAACCTGCGACATTTTTTGTTTATTCAATTACAGTGAAAGAGTAGAGAGCATTCACACCCACCCCTTTATACAAATCTTAAAAACCGCTTTTACTTTTCTTTATGTGACAATATTACACTATTCAAGAGTGGCCCTTCTTTTTCTTTTTCTTTGGTGGAGGTCCTTCACGCTTCTGAGAGTCACCAAAGCCAGCAACCTTTGCTGCTGCCTCTTCCACTCCGGGTGCTTTGCAGGCCTCCACGAGCCACTTGTCTTTCTCGGGCAACTCGTCAACAGACTTCGAGAACACAATGGCTCGATCCAACTTTCGTCTGGTTTCTGTACAACGAATAAAAGCAGACAAGTAAAGGAAAGATGTAAACACACTATTCTTACTCAAATGTAGATCTACATACTATAAAAAATTACACAGACCCCAATGTGAAGCATTTTCCACACAAGACATGTGATGAAAAGCTTAAAGCTTCGATTTGCACGCATTTCACTTCTGCTGTTGGGACTTACAAAGAGGCCATTAAAAGCTAAGTGATGCAGACTCTAGCAACACCTAATTTTATAAAGTATGATTGTGATGTGAACCTCCCCAATGCTGTGTGTAGTAGAACACACACCATCTTGAGTATAATTCACGACACATCAGCGCAATGATAACGAGGACAAACTCCACATATGTTGAACTAGACCATAGCTATGACTAGACTCATCCTCTGCTCTCCACGAGAGAGAACTCTTGATGGCACACGATGGTGATGTTGCAATATGTGTTCCTAAACAATGGGAAAATATAACTGAAGTTGTGAAATGCACTAGCAGGCCAGAAAAGACGTGCATGCAATATTTCCTCATTTCTACATTGATAGGAAGAGGATCCATGTGTGGATGCGCAAAGAAGAGAGGATGCCGAAGGCGGTCTTGGCAAAATGCCCTCGACTTTGTGGCTGCCATTACAGATAAGACAGTTGCACACTTGTTCAAAGGTTCTTTCATCTTCCCACTCGCCCGACAGTACTGAGGATGCTGAGCTCCAACACCAGCTCTCCAACACTGGCACTGTGGCATCAAAATTCATGATAACGTAGACCGAATACCTTGATCTGCTTTTTGGTTTTGACACTGACAAGTCTTATGACGGAGCGATTAGAAGGCATACCCATAAATAAAGCTCTTCAATTACAGTGTAGTGTATTCGCTTTTATTTGCAGTGCAATTGTTTTTAGCAGAACTGATTCTACTGAAACTGAAAAACAAAACCGATTCTTACAAAAAAAAAAAAAATAGTTCAATGCAAGATATAGCTAGCCACACTGCCATCGAACGGGTCATCTGAAAAAAGCGATGCTCAGAGACATTGCAAAGTGAGTCCATGGTGTGTGGAATGCCCTCCCGCAGATGATGGTTGCGTGAGCCTTCAAGAAGTGTGGCATTTCTAATGGGTTAACTGAAGATGACTTTCTGTGCTTGGTAGAGAGTGAAAAGGAGGTGTCGTCAGACTCCTATCGAGACTAGCCGCTGTGCACAGTAGAATTGGCACCAGTTATTTTTTTGGATATTAGCATGGTACTATAAATGCGTGTTACAATTTGCGGCACTGTAAAATCGTACAAATGCAGTAAGTTTTGAATATGAAACTATGCGGTCGGCTTAAGTTCAAACGTCTAATTTTGCCAAAACTTTCATAGCCCTTGCACCATCTGACTACAGCTACGCAAAGGCAGCAGCAGATGACAATGTGACATGGCAATGACAACAGAATACTTGGTATGAGACAGCTATTCACATCAGTCATACAAATGACTTGGTGACAATGTAAGAATTCACTTCAAGCTTCACCTAGAAAACAGCAATGTACCTGCTCTCTGTGCTACAAGCATAGTTCTCAAAAGATGAGAATAGTTTCACAAGTTCACATCTGCCGTGACGTCACAGAAATGAGCAAGCATAATTGAACATTGTATCTATACAAATTCTGATTCTGCTCGAGTTGCACAACAGTGTACTTGCCACTGCATTATCAGGTTTTACACTGCCTTTAGTATTGCCAAAAAGAAAAGAAAAATTATAGTAATTTCACTGTTGTTGGCGGTTTTCTCTCAGAAGTTGACTTGCATTCGAGAAAACAATTATTTTATACCAGTTAGATTTTCAGGCTTTGATCCGCAATCGAAGCCAGCCAAGGAATGAGCAAATGTGACAAGCTGCACACTCAAAAGTGGCCGTGTATACGAATACGTAAATTACAATAACATGGCAATGAAAATAAACAAAAATAAACTGAACGAGCACACACATGGCTTTTAAACAGAATATAGGTTTCTGTCTTCATTTTGGCACATTTATAATCAACTCTTGGGTTAAGTTACAAAAGATGGCAGCCAGCGTTCACCACAACTACACATTGTGTGACTACAAAGGAATGTGAATGGTTAATAATGAGCAAGGACAGAGATGTTCAAACAAAAGAAAAAGAGAGAAAGGATGAATTCCTACTGCCGTCTACTTGGCTTTGACGGGATGCATAGAATTGATCAAATGACCCAACTGGTCGAAATAAAACCAAAGGCCAAAAAAAAAAACACCTAAACACACTGCTGCTTCATATGGAAGTATTTATCCCAATTCTACCATGTCGCTGAATCTAAAGTGCACCAATTTCTATGAATTCATAATAGAAAACAATGTGCATACAGAACTAATGCCTACTTGATTTTGTAACAAAAACTGTAGCATGCCTTAAAAAATGTTTTATTTTAATTCTGCAGTTTTTACGAGTTAAAATCACGATCTCGCAGGCACGTCATAGTGAGGGGCGCTGGATCATGTTTAACTACCTAACATGCTTTAAGGTACACGCGATGCACTGTACATGAGCATTTTCGCATTCCACCCCCATCAGAATGTGATCACCATGGCCGAGATCAAACTCGCAATCTCGAGCTCAGCAGCACAAATCCAAAGGTAGCATGCTTTTGATTCTGGCAATCAGATAAAAGATGAAACCTGCAGTTTACCTTCATGGAATGGAAATTTATTTCCACTTAATCTTCACCATCGTCAACCTCAAGCAGCTGTTTATCACTATTGGCCACAATGTGTTGCCCTCTCTGTAGTCTATCGAGTTTGATAGCCCGCATTTTTCCAACCACTTCGCTACAAGCGCAAACTGGATGGTGGCCTATCCTTAGGCTATTTGGCACTCCTCCAGTTAGCCCTGTGACTTGTGCAAGCCTCCAGGGTGCCAAAATCACATGACACGATTCTGTTACTGCTAGCTTAGCAAGTAAAATAACTTATCTTTTGAATGAGCTTGTGTAATTAAAGCCTGAAAGTGACATGTTGTCATTGCCATCCTATGCAAAAACTTGTTTTGCCACCATCTTGTGATGACAATGGCAATAATTCCAGCTGTGTCGGTAGGGTGTTGCTAATGTCGCAAATGCAGTTTTGATTTCATACCAATTTCAACGAATGGAAGAGTTTTGCACTGAATTTCTAGGAAAAAAACGGTGGGTGCTTGCATTGAGTCAATACAACAATCACTCATGGTAAAATGCCATATTTGCTTCCAAGTGCACCGAAAGTCAGTGTTTTCAGTCAAGAGATAACATGCCTTCGACACATTCACTGTCGTCTAGTGCTGCCAAGACAGATGCTGCAACAAATAGGGTCACGATCGTGGTCAGGCACTTGCATGTTGAGCAGTGAAGTATGCATTATACGCCTAGGGCCAATTTCAGGATTGAAGTACCGACGGCCCATACAAATGTGAGGGCACTGGCCTTTAGTCAGGATCAAATTATTCATCGAAGTTGAATTAACTTAAGCCTGCTGTATCACAACCATGCTGCCCAGTGCAGTGCATTTCAAGTTAAAAGATGAACAAGCCAAGTTATTTTCAGTGTGACAAACATAGCATTTACCTGCATGCATGATGACACTTCGGCAGTTGCCGAAGACAGCCTCTCGTGTTGTGCATTCAGATAGCCCATACAAGAAACCACTGTGAATGATGTCAAGGCCACACTAAGGCCACACTATTGAAAGCACAGATAAAGCCTCATTGAAGAACACTGCTCTCGAAAAAAGTCCAGTAAAAGGTCAAACACCTGCTTTAAGCGTAAACTAAACGAGCCATTTCTGCAGTAACAATGGAATGTTGGAATGTATGCTCAGAAGCAAGAGCTCCATAAGCTACAGGTGCTACAACTAAGTTTCTTAGAATTCAAAGCGTGATAAGAACATTCAAGTAAAAACTGCCATCCACTTTTAACTGTGGCAGAATGCTAAAAAGCACCCATTTCGGTGTCCTAAATTAAAAATTAAGTTATTGCATTTAATTTCCCGAGGCAATGTACAAGTTATGAGGAATTCCACAGAGGGAAGTTCCAAAATTTTGACTGTCTTGAGTGCTTTAATGTGCACACACAGTGTTCTGGCATTCCACAACACCTTTAGAGAATAGCTGCCATGACTGGGAGCTATACACAGTTCAGCCCGGCAGTTTGAACCTTCCATACGCACATGTGTTGAGGATCACATGCGCAGAGCCAAAATGTTGCACGCAGTAGACCGAAGCAGAAATACACGCTTTGATAAAGATATGGCAATACCATTTAAGAGACCTATGTAATTGGCCATGTTGTTTAGCATTTCACATGGCTAAGCTTGACTTGACTCAGTTTCTGTTGTGCAGCTGTGACTTGTCTAAAACGGCCAAGCATACATTTTTAAGACAATGTTTTATTATTAAAAAATACTATTTAAAAGATATGCCCATGTTAAATGCAAGATATTTAGCTTCTTCTCCCCAAGGTCATGATGATAATTGAAAAAAAAAAACATTTTTCACCATCTGTCAGCGCAAAAGCGAAATGACATTATATTCACTTAATGTCATTCAATGGAAATGACATTTGCTGTGTGGCAGGGGTTTTAACCACGTCATTAAAAAACCAAGCAACAGGATTTTTTGTGACCCAATGAGCAATAAAAGGATACAGGTTGGCAGCGTCATTTGGTCCTCTCAGTTCCTGAGGCTGGAGAAAAAAAAAAATGTCAAAAAAGGAAAAGGGGAGGGTGAGTGTGAGTGGCGAAGGCAGATGACAACAAAGGTCACAATAATTGACTGGATCAATTTACTGCACAATTTGATTAGCGTGTAGCACATTCTTTGATCGTTGAGAGGACTGCCAGTTGGTCCAGCATCTCCACTGAAGCTCTTTAAATAAGGGGCAGACTGCCAGCAATATCATTTGTTTTGCCGACATTGGCATCAGTATCGCTGCTATGGCAGACGAGTTATCTTTATATTGTACATATATAAAAGTGATGGGCTTTTTTCACTAACTACGACAATCACAATGTGATAACAGTTTGATACTGTGAGCTCCTGTAGCAAAGAAGTGGAAGTGTTATTGATAAAACGCAATGTACAGAAGCATACAAGAACAAGAAAAACCATCACAACCAAAGAACTTGTAGCAATATGATCAGCTCTGGCAGCACCTCTGAGAATCTGTTGTTCATGAGCCTGAGTGCAAGCGTCTATGTTTAATAGGTATGTTTCAACAGTCACAGTTTGCTTTTGTTCTCAAGAAACTACAAGTACAAATATTGCTATCATAGGCTCAGACTACACTGTCAGCAAACTTTAGCTTTCACACATTATAAGACTTGGAATATAGAGGCACAAACTTAGGATACCAAAATGCAGCATGTACAAACTTAGTCATTCTTTTTACTCGTAACTGACATCATGAAAGGTGATGAAAGGTGTGGCATATTTTGTGTTTCCTAAGTTACTGCACTTAGAAAATGAACAGTTCTTGAGATTAAATGAACAAACTTTAGCCATCAGACAATCCAGTACAAACAGCAATTTGCCAGGGAACATATCTAAAGTGAGGTAATTAAAAAAAATCAAGCTTAGATTTGCGCTACTAGGCTGAAAACGTCAATACATATATTTTTGAATATAAAGATTAATAATGTCATCTAGGCTTTCTATGTATTAAGTGAAAACCCACCAACTGATAACAACAATAAGTACTGGCAATGAAACTGACAATGCTTTAATGTTGCCACTGATCATGATTTGAAAACAGGCCAAGTACGCACAGTTAAACTTCGATATAACGAATTCCGTAAAATCGTCACTCTACTTTGTTATATTGAAATTTGACCTTTTATGCAAATAAGTAGAGTCACTGTGGGGATTACTGTTACATGAAAGGGGCCATAAAAATGTTCTAATTAACAGGCAATTGAGAAAAAAAAAAACTAAAAATTTTCAATGACAAAAAAAATTATGTTGCCTTTGTGAGTCAGCGACATAAGATTCGGTTTCCTGACATGTCACAATATCATCACATTGGCGGTACGAAGCGAAACTTCCGCATCTACTCCGCCGCCGCGGATGATAGTGTCATCCGTAGTGGGACAACGCTATGAGCGGACTGCTCTCCACACAGTCTGACCAATGCAGCATCAAAATCTGTCTGACGCCGCAAAGAAACTTTTGCTTTCAAAACGCATAAAAGGGAGGTGACATGTGACAGTCTGTTATTCAAGGCCGCTGTGTTTGTGCCAAATTTGCTACATTGTGTGCATGTGTTGTCTCTGACAGATTGAGCAAGATCCGCTACGGCATCCAGAATTTCGATACCCGCTATACATTGTTCCTAGTATTGATTCTATGAGTTAAAAAGCTGCAGTTTCGTCCGAAAGGCAGAGTGCTGGTAGTGATAGCATGGTATTAGACAACTGCACAAAGGTTCGTAGTTTTATAGGCCGTATCAATTGGAGCAAACATTTGCTTGCTAACAAAATTAACAAGAATGGCATCACATGCTCACAGGCAAACATGAACAGATCTCATTCAATGACTGCGAGCGCACGCTTCTAAAATGCTGGTGGGATGAGCAGCATAGGCAGCGGAGAGTGAACGCTTTGCCTGCCTCTTGTTTCAACATGCCTCCGAAACTCGAGATTATGCGGACTTTAGCACTAGGCATGCGAGAAAACAGTGTGCATGAAGCCACCGACCATCTCTGCTAGCCCACACTTTGCGCTCGCGGCAAATTACCTCTAAGGTAGGGCACGCGGCCGCATATGTGCGGGCTTGCCACCCCCTCCTCTCTCCCCCCCAACCCCAGCGTGCTTGATCAAGTCACATTACCCTGTGCTCACCCCTAGTGCATGGGAACACAGTGCGCACCAAGCCATTATCTTTTTCGGCTCACCCCACAGCATACTGCCTGAGGAACGCAATAGGATCTTATCACTCTTGGACATCATATGGATGGACCATGATGGCGAGAAGGTCTTGGGAATTTAGTACAAGTACGAGTACTCATGTTTATCACTGTTATTGCCAAATGAGGCAGGGTAATCGGCCCCAACAAAAAACCAAATCGGGTGCTGACGCAGTACACACTCAGAATAAGAGAACTATGCCAACACTCCACTCACCAGTTATGACCTCCGAAATCGCGCGGCCCTGCAACCTGTTTTCGGAGGCCATGACCAGATCAGTTCGCCTCTGCCGGCAAAGACGCTGCTCTGCTTTGGCGGCCGCTCTCTGTCGTGCAGTGTGCGATTTGTAAAGTGCGTTCACAAGCAACCGCATGTGATTTAACCATATGTGCCTGCGGCAGTTTCCATTTATTGTGTATTCCTTCACTGTGGTAATGAAATTTTGTTATGTACAGTAGAAGTACGTTAATTCGACTCCAGTTAATTCAATTTTTCAGTTAATTCGGTCCCTGACCAAAGGCCCCGGCCAGCGCCCATATATTTCCATGGGCCCAAAGTTTCGTTATTTCAATCTTAAGATTGGCCATTGACAAATATTTCAAACTTGACTGGTCAGCTTTGCCGCAATGCAGCCATATTATGCGATCAAGCATACACGATTCATTGTGGTGAAGCATACTAAGAATGGAAAGGGGCCACTGTAACGGGACTTAGTACATGTTTCTTAAACATACAGGTGCGCACGTGCCAACTCCGGTCACAATACAAGCACCTAGACCCCTAATAAGCATACTGGCAGCCGCTCAGAGCTGTTTCTGATGTTGCTGTGGTGCTTTGAGTCCTCGTTTCGCCTGCCATTCATGTCTCGTACATGAGACCATTAACTGGGCTTAGTTTCCTTAATTACACAAACGCACACGTACTGTGCACCAAAAGCGGAGAAAAACCATCTGTGTTTTGGGAAGGCTATCGAAAAGGAAGGTGGCAAGATCGAAAAACTCGGAAGTCGAGGGGATGTTTAAAGCCAACAAAAAGCGAAGATCTTTCTAAAACTCTGAAGGCCTGCCAGTAAACTGATTAGGCGTCTCGGCGCTCGTAGTGTGACCGGATATGGTGCATGTGCGCGCGGAACTTAAGGAACACATGCTATATCTCATAACAAAGGCACCTTTTCCCGCTTGGTACGCTTCACCGCATAACACGGCTGTATTGCGGCGAAGCTAACTTGAAAAGCAAATACTGCAAAGTGAATCAACGGCATGTTTTTTCTGCTCATTGTTTAATTAGATCCGCCGGATAATTAGACCAATTTCATCGGTCCCGTCAGGATCGAATTAACGGAAGTTGACTGTTCACTGAAATCATGTGTAAACACACTTCGTTATATTGAGGTTCAAAATAGATGGTGTTCTATGAACACGCAGTCATAAAAACTTAACAGCCACATACTTCATTATATCAAGAATTTCTTTCTTTTGAGTTTAATTGTGTATAAAACATTCGAGGCCTGCACACAGCCCATATGTTACTGTATTCACCACTTACCATCCAAGCGCCACTTGTTATGATGATCCCCTGTAGAAATAAGAACTCAGATCAATTGCTGTGTCACAAACAGCAAAGAAAACCCAAGAAATCAAACTACAACAATGTGCAATTACAAAGAATCACAGCTGTTGGAATTAGGGTGGTGTAAAATGACAACTGCATGTACCAATTCTCAAGTGCACGTACTATAACTCCTTGTAGAACTACACAAGTATATAAATAAAGGACATTGTACAAAAGTAAAGACTGTAGCATGACGGCACTTCTGTTTGTCTTGACACTGCAGCTAAGATCTCAGTGCAAAGCCATTTACAGGCTGCAGGTGCCTCAACCAAATAGACTACATGGACCTTATAAGAGGAATGGAATGAGCATTGCCTTTCAAATGAAAGTCGACTCAAAACATGTGACGGTTATGCACAGTGCAAAGCACACAAGAAAACAACACTATGAAGCAACTAAAATGATAACAGGAAGTCTGAGAGGCACACTGGAACATGCGTGGTTAGGTGCAATCATGATAGGTGAATTCATCTTTTATTAGGCTGACTCGCACACAGACACTTTCTGACATAAAACACTTCCGTAATCTCACAAGCCCACTGATCTATGTGCCTCATAACAATGGGTGTGTAGGCAAAATTTCTCGCCCAATCGCACAAGCAACAGTGAGTTGATAAATGGGAGCTAGGTGCAACTATCAATGAATTAAGATATCCTTTGAGGTATATACTAGTGCAACAGTCTGGCAAATGTTAATTTTTACCACAAGACAGTTGAACTTCATAAACAGCACCCATACAACAGCGTGTAACGTGGGTGATGTTTTAGTGAGCAACTGCTTCCCTGAATACCCGAACAAGTTCGCAAATTTTTATGAATCTGGATCCTTTACTAAAGTGTAATTCCAACCAAGTACTGTATACGAGGTCTGCTAGAGAAGTGTCCGACCTTATTTTTTTTTGCGAACACCTGTTGAATATGAAACAAGCGCGCTTGCATCAGCCGGCCTTGAACCTTCGTGCACATGTGCAAATTTTTTCCCGCCGCCGATAGCGTCCGTCGTGGGGACGCAGGTCATTTGAG
>NC_051155.1:59917296-59938571 GCF_013339745.2 Dermacentor silvarum | reverse complement strand
TCTACCAAATGCCGTAGCTTTGGTAAGCAAGTCAGTATAGGATTCGTTCTACTTAATTATTGTTATCAGTATGCTTGCAGATGCACAAAACGTTACAAAATAAGCCATGGGAAATAGGTGCTAAAATAACTAGCTTGTAAATTTATTTCTATTCAGGGTTTGTGACAATAGCAGCGACGTTTTTTCTTGTGAATTTGTGTTATTTTTTTCTTCTGCTGGCCTCCTTGTCGACGCGCTGTAGCTCGTCCCATCTCCGCGGGGCGCCACCGCCCAAACCTTGTTCACTAAAGCAAAACGATTCCTCAAGCCATGACCAGCATATACATGTCTGTTCACATAAACTGCAGATGGGCTAGCCCCAAGGTCGATGCGTCGTGATGTCCGTAAAGTGTGCGGCCGGTCATCGCTTGTGTATTCTTGAAGTGCAATGGGAATGCGCAGATTTACTTTCAGAAAAGCCGGCAAAAGATAGCAGGCACCGCGAAGCCGGTGCGCTTGATGTGCGCACAGCCGTACGTTCTTCTGTCGAGCTTTGCTAACTCTCGCATCGCATCCGCCAACCTTCACTTCCCTGTGCCCCTCGGGCATACAGGTAAGATTATGCGGTAAGGTGGGTTCATCCCTTAATTACTCACAGCAGCAGCTTGTTTCCCATCCTTCAACATGGCTGTTTTGCATGCCACAAATGCCACGTCCGTTGTCAAAAGCAGGAACGATGCACAGCAGAATGATGCACACCTGCTAGGCGTTTATCGTACATATGCTGAAGCAAAGCGGTTTCAGTTTGTTATGACAAGTTAGTATGAATCCACCGAAGACGACAAATATACTCCCAGATCGGCCTTCTTCCATGGCGTGGTACGTAGTATACGGCGTTGCATGTGTGCTCGTTTTACGCTTTCTACTTCTTCCAGACCCACCTGGCTACAACAACAGCCGGGGGAGCATAGTCTAGATAACACAGCGCAACAAAACACGGAGATAAACGCAAACCTGCCCACACGACGCCTTTGACACGCTACTAGACTTACGCAGCAGCGCGCCTGATCACACAACGTCATAACAAAACCGGCATTGCGCCCAGACAACATGGCCGCTACATCGAAAAATACCCCGTGAACTTCTCCACACTTTTCTCCTTGCGCGCGGACTGGATAGGGCCTCTCCTGATTTTATTACGATAGCAATTATATGGACACTCCAAGCGCGTTTCTGCCGTGGACGTGGTCGTGGACGTCGCTGTGAGGTTCCGTAGAAAGTCCAAATACGGTAACATCGTCGCCACCCGCCGTGCGCTGTATGTGCGAGTGAAAGCTTGCGAGGGTCAGCCGACGATTGCGGCGGAATCTCGCGCGCGCGATGGAGAAAGGCGGGGCGGAAGTGCATTCCGCTGTCGCGCGCGACGCACGGGGGGAAGGTAGGAGGCGAGTAATGGGGGGGGGGGGGGGGGGGTTGTATTGTGCAAGAGTCCCCCTACTGGGCTGTCCATTTTGGGCCGCCGCTGATTGCCTGCAGCTGCACGAGCCAGAAGGTGATTGGCCGGGGGCACCTGTCTCCTCCTCACTCGTGCAGCTGCAGCCGATCAGCAACGGCCGAAATGGACAGTCCACTAGGTGGACTCTTACAGAATACCCCTCCCCCCCCCCCCCCCCCAGTTTCGTACTAATAATTATTCGTGGATGAGAGCAAACAGCCAGTGGCTTCACATTTTCTTATTTTAATGATACTGTCTCTACATTTTACAATGTCGCTTCCCATTCGCTTGGCACCACATTTAGGCGTGGTCTTCGCGACATATGCGAATTCACCTTGCACTCATTGTCAGAAAGCTGTCGTGATGAAGAGCGGCGAGCGAAATGCCCCGCGTGCTGCCTCTCGCTTCAACGCAAACTAGGCGCGCGAAATCAAAGCGCAAACAAAGCCATGAGCTATCTCTGGCCGGCTGGCCTTCGAACCCAGCCCAGATTCGAACCCAGCCCAGATATAGGACGCGCTCGGCTGCGCTCAGCCGCCGCAGCTGGAGTAGAATACGAGATGAGCACTAACCTGCGCCCTTCCCTCCACCTCCTAGCACGCACGCATCTCCCCGTTCACCCCAATCGCGCGCTAAAACTCGGCGCACACCCTTCTCGCCTTCTTCCTTTGCGTGCTCGAGAAGACGCCGCCGCACCAAGCTACCATCCTTCTCGGATCAGCCTCGCATGCTTTCCCTCGCACCTATACTGCATACGGCGCACGGTCGCAATCTTCTCGCACTTGGACTTTATACGGAACACCACGGCGACGGCGATGGCGGTAATTCGCCTGGAGTGTCCATGTAATTGCTATCGCAATGAAAATGCTACGTCTACAGTGGGGCCAGCGGCGATGTTTGAGAACTTGTGTCCACTGGAGAAGCACGCTTGTTTGATAGTAATGCGACCGCAAATGTCCCTCGCACACACTCGGGTTAGCTAGCACATTTGCGACATATTCGAATCGATGTACCAGTCTTATTCATTAATACGCAATGTGTGGTTAATAAGCGTGCTGAGTTCTGGATTTCTGTTCTCTCTCGTGTATTCCTGTTCGGTGGATATCTCCATTTTCAAGGAAGCTTGGCTTTCTGCTAAAGTAAAAAAAACAATTAAATACTTGAATGTGAGACGCGATGTTCTCTTTACGATATGACCGTCACATCCGCTCTGAGGGAGGAGTTTTATTCGCCGCAGTGATGTCCTTTGGAATTTGTTTGCGCACTCATTGTTCTGGATCACCACGACTGCATTTGTTGTGTGCATGTTATAGGCCTACGACTTACCTAAACACGTTTTGTGAAATGCATGACGCTTTAAATAAGATGATTCTGCGGTACCCAAACTCACCTTTGTTTATGATCGGAGATTTCAACTTCAACTGATACGGGTAACTATGTTGCCTACAAGCGCAGCTTTCCTGAATGCTACCGGTTTGTAAGTTTGCGTTCAACATCAGCCTATGCCCCCTCCCCCCCCCCCCCCCTCTCATAAAACTATGCGTACTTCTCCATACTAGCTGTTTTAACATTTTAGGCCTGGTATTCATTGCTCTCCCAGATCTGTTATCCCGCCTTGCTAGAGTCGTTATCTGTCATATTATCCAATGTTCTCGCTCAGTCTTTACAGTGTTTCATTCTTTCTAGTGACTGGAAAATGCGTAAGGTTGTTCCAGTCCACAAATCAGGTAACACACATTCTCCCTATAGATACCGACCGATCTCACTAATGAGCATGTCTTGCAAAATTTGAGAGCATGTAATATATTCACACTTGGCAGAATTCTTGGAATGTAACTCTGTTTTCAATCGCAGTTAACATGGCTTTCGAATTTATATTTCCTGCGAAACACAGCTGTTAACTTTGACTTACGACCATTTTGCATGTGCCGATAATAGAAACGACACTGGTTGTATATTTCTAGAATTCGAGAAAGTGGTTGACAGCATTGCTCATCATTTACTAATTTATAAATTAGGTGAACTAAATATCGACCCAAATGTACTTTGATGGGTTAGGAACTTTCTTTCTTACCATACCCAGTACCCTAACCGCTAATTACTTTTCTTCACAATCTTCCCCAGTAACATGCGGTGTGCCGCAAGGCTCGGTCTAAGGTCCACTTCTCTAACACATATTAACAATCTTCGCAACTTTCAAATTAATTCAACCGTTTACAGACGACTACGTGGTGTACCTTAAAATACTAAACCCTGTTGATTACCAAACGCTACCATGTGTCTGAGTGGTGTAAGAAGTGATGCATGACATTAAACACAACCAAACGCAAATTCATGCGAGTAACTCGTTGTTCGGAAAGTAACACAGCTCATACTGATTCACTAAAAGGCATTTCTCTTTCTCCTGTTACCTTGTACAAGTTTCTTGGCTTGCGCATTACCAACACTCTGTCGGGGCATACTCACATAGAATACGTTACTAGCAGCGCTAACCGTGTGTTCGGATACTTGTGCCGGAACTTCAACAATGCGCCTACTTCGTTCAATTTAACACTGTAAAAAACCCTGGTTCGCTCTACACTCGCATATGTTTCCTCTATCTAGGACGCTTAGTCAAATCACACTAATCCACGTAGTCAAAAGCACTCAAAATCGCGCAGCTCATTTTACTATCAATAATTATTCATGTTCATGCCAGCGTCACGGACATGAAAAGAACGCTAAATTTACCTGACCCCTAAGCGTGTCGCAAGTTTTTTCGCCACTGCCTTTTTCATAAACTCGACCACTATAACCCGCTTTTGAAATACATTTTTTTTTCGTCCAACATATATTTTGCCTAGGACAGATCATAGCTTTAAAGTAGAAGTTCCAGCATGTCACACGAACTTTTCAGCCACTGTTGCATTCTCGGGACATGCGTCGACTGAAACCACCCTGCTGCCTCCATCGCTCACATCCAGATTCCAAGACTGCCATGTGCCATGTTTTTCGTTAAAATTTTCTGCATATGTGGTATAATATTAGACCATTCCTCTCTGTTATGCCTCCGGACCATGAGAGTATTCGAAATAATAAATAAATGAAGTGTTGATTTAATTTTTTCTGCTCATGTGCGAAATGGTTTGCTTATCTCTGTATATTCATATCTCTATATTTGCTCTAAACTACAACAAAGTTATAGCGGACTCTTCAGTAGACAAAGTTCCTATGTGGTCACCCTTAACAGCAGTGACTAGTCAAAGCTAAGCTGCAAGTCCAACTAAGCAGTTTCTCACAGCTCCGCGCTGTAGCTATCGCACGGAGACCCAGTGATAGATAAATGTTTAAAATCTTATTGGGTCACTTTTAGGTCATTCTTGCATTTTGTATTTCCAGTCTCGGCAGTTCACTTTGTTGTTTTTAATGCGAAAGCGTTATGTGCCCCATTACGCGAAAATCCGGCGTTGTCGTCGGCGGCGTGGCCGAGAGATGGTACCAAAAATCGCCGACGGTGCGAAGAGCAAAAACTTTTCAAAAATGCTCGGATTCACGTCAGATTTGTCAGGCAGGTTTCTGTAAACAAAGTCAATTAATGGAATTCACAATAAAATTTGGTACATTCCGGTCTGGGTGATAGTCGAACCCGGGCCTCCGAAGTACGAGACGAGCGCGCTTCCCTGGCGCCACGGTGGCACCACGGTTACGGTTAACTAAAGTTGTGTCTGGTGCGTGCGTCATTGCTCACGTCACGTCACTGCTTCCGTCACTGTCTCCCACGTACGTGTCACTTGCTCTTCGGATTTTATCGGTGCTGTGTCTACTGCGATCGACTCTCGACGCCAAATCATGAGCGTATAAAATGAGGTGTGCCTAGTGCGTACGTCATTGCAGACGTCACGTCGCTGCCTCCCGTGCGTCACTTGCTCTTCGGACTTCATCGGTGCTGTGTCTACTTGGATGCTTGCCGAAGCGTCTGCCTCAGCGGCAGCTGTGCAACGGCGTCGCCCACGGAAGCACGCCTCAGAAAACGAAGCAAGGGAACACGCTCAAATTAATCGTTCTGCAGCAAAATGGTCCGAATGTTCCTGGTCTGTGAACAACGTATACGCAAACACACTCATCGATTCAGCAGAATTAACTTTAATGCATGTCGCAAACATAAATCGAAAACATTTCACCTAAGCGATTATAATGCTTTCCCATTCCCACACGTAAGCAGTCTTAAGTGTATCTGCTGAATTTTATGCGCTCCATCTATCATAGATTCTAGAATATTTTTCTTCCAATATCTCTTCTAAGGCGTTGCGCTGCTGAGCACGAGGTCGCGGGATCGAATCCCGGCCGCGGCGGCCGCATATCGATGGAGGCGAAATGCAAAAACGCCCGTGCGCTTGCGTTGTAGTGCACGGTAAAGAAACCCAGGTGACCGAAATTGATCCGGAGCCCTCCACTACGGCGTGCCTCCTAATTATAAATGGTTTTGGCACGTAAAAAACCCCAGAAATAAAGAAAAAGAACCAATATCTCTTTGAAATACATGCTCTCAAGTTCCAGATGGTTTCTTGCTACCCTGGAAAATGTCATGACTGTGATGTCTGTGATGACATGCAAGTCAAGAGATGCTGAGGTCAAAAACCGTGTGACATTTTTCTCGCAAAGAGCGAAAATCCCAGAACCTCGCTTCAGTGGTGATATTTCAACTTTTTCAAAACCAAATTTAAGGCCAAGAACACACGAATGTAGATTTTGCAGTGGACTAGTCTGCAGCATCCGAAAGAGGCTATAAAATAATGGCGGTAATAATAGCCCTTCTATTGGTCTGCGTATTCGGTGGTTGCTCCGCTAATAAGAAACCACACTGCGACCCAAGCTTCATAGCTAAACGTCTTGGAGACAACCCGGACGCGTGGAATGTACGTAGCGACAGCGCACATAGGATGTAGTGGCAGTAGTTCAACTTTGGCAAGCAATAGTTCGTGTTCCTGTTACTTTAATCGTAAAACTTCTGACGATATCACGGGACTTAACGAGCCGCCGTGGTAGCTTAGTGGCTGAGGCATTGCGCGGCTGAGCTCGCGGTCACGAGTTCGATCCCAGCCGTGGCGACTGCATCTCGATGGGGGCGAAACATAAAACGCTCTTGTACGTGCATTGAGGTGCACGTTAAAGAACCCCAGGTGGTCAAAATTAATCCGAAGTCCCCCACTACGGTATGCCTCATAATTAAATCGTAGTTCTGGTAAGCAAGACCCTACCGAATTTAGTAAATTTTAACAAACTCTTACGTCATTCAGAGTTTTTGAAAGCATATTTTTCACTTTTTGTCATGTGAAGCTCATAATAATTACAAAGATGTGTTACAGATTATCTGGTTGCTTGGATAATGCTATTTATAATGTAGTTTATGTTGTATTGTCCTTCGGCGGAACAGCATTAGCACCTGAAGTGTTCTCAGCGTTATCGGGCTTTTATCAGCCAAGAAGTATTCATGGCATTGATGATTTAGCAACGTTATCACCCTACTGTAATGTGTCCGACGTAGTTGAAAATTCAAGCCTCGACCACGTGATCAGGAGCAGAGCTCCATAATACAAAAAAAAGTTGTTTATTTGTACTAGCTTTTTTGCATTTCAATGAAAATGGTTCAATTTTGGTGCAGTTAGAGAGCGAAAACCCAACAGTTCAGGTAGGTTCGAACCTGTTAACCTTCGTAGACATAATAGGTTGTTATGACAGTCGAATAGCATTAACGTATTTTGTTCAAAAACTCGAATACTTGGAATCAGCAAGCTGAATAAACTGTGAAAGTCACCACATTGACTTCACGTGGTTGTCCCCAAAAATGCAGCCACAGCATACTCAGGGCCAGTGTTGCCAACTAGAAATTACAAAACCCTCTAGTACTGACCTCAAAAAACTCCCAAACCCGCGATACGAGCCCTTAAATTCCGTTAAGAAAGACCGCTGAATGCAGAATCACTTTCAAAACATGTATTATTACACCTACATAAAACACACTGTAAAAAAGTTACACTGCGCAGAAAAAAGTTACACTTCGCAGTTTTTTTTTTTTTTTCGTCCATAAAGGGGTGAAATATATGGTTCAATAATATTATTAACCGATTTCTTCTGCGAGTATGAAGAGCGGTATGCGACACGAAACTAAAAAAAAACAAAGAATGATTCCGTGAATGAAATTACGGGAAAATGTCCTGTTTCATCTTGGCCGGTCCTCGGTGTGTTTTTGTTCGCTGACGTGGCTCGGTCTAGAGTTCATCTGTGCTATCGCTGGCCCCGTAGACCTCAATCGTGCCAATCTTAGCAACAACTTGCCCGGGCAGCATGTAATTGAAGCAGCATTTACCATTTCTTCGGAGATCAGCCTGCACGGCAAGGAATACATTTGTCATCTCAGTGGACATTCTGTTGTTTAACTTAGAGTTCATAAGATGCAGCTGGCTGAAAACACGCTCAACATCTGTGTTGGAGCACGCATCAGCAGTACTGAAAAAGCGAAAATAGCCAACTGAATTTTTTTATGTATTCCAGCGGAGCCATTTCACGAGCCAAGATTTCCTAAAGCGCGTCTGCGAAAATGGCGAAGAATAAGACTGCTCGAACTGTCTAAACTGCTAGAGCTTTAGTTCAGAGGTGGCAAGGAGACGATTGAAGGAGAAATTCAAAGCCCACTGTTTGTGCACGATGATCGTAATTTCCTCTTACTTCGAAAGGGGCATGGGATAAGCTACACGTTTGCGACAAGTGAAGTCCGAATTAGTGTAAAAAATAATGACAGGTTTTTGTACCGCCAGAAAAGAAGTCAACATTACATGAAAACCGATAAAAAAACCACCACCCGCAAGGTAACAAGTTTTCCCGCCAGGTAGCGCAGGAAACCGCTAAATTTAGGAGGAAAATGGCTAAATTGGCAACACTGCTCAGGGCTCGCAAGCATTAGCGAACAGCAGAAAGGGAGCGAAATAGCTGCTCTCTTTCATATGTTATTGATCCGTTTTAAAGGAGTATATTGACATGACGTTTTAGACTTATCATCTACTTGCCTTTAATAAAGATCCTCCACTTCGAAACCCTAAGAAAAAGTACTGGAAAGCACCAGAGAGCCCAAAATAATGTACAATAATAGCTTTTCTACGAAATAGTTTGTGGTTTGTGTCCAAAGAAGTGTGCGTGTCATGACGCAGAAGGCGGTCACGTGAGAGCAGAACGTCGAGAGGTTGTGGCACTCACATCGGTTTGTTCTATCGTCTGCTATGCTGCCACTGGTTACGTGGCCCGACGTGGAAACATGCCAGATTACCGGTAGAGCTACAATGAGGGACGAAACGTCTCCATGTTCTTCACCAACGTCACCACCATCTGCGCCATGACGTCACGACACAGACCTTCTGGGAAACTAAAATAGTTCTTAGAAAAGCTGTCATAGTGAATTATTTATTTTCTAGCATTCTTTTCTAGAGCCTGTTCTAGAGCCTGTACGCTCTTGGACTTTCGCAAAAAGGCACAGGACTTCAGTGACTTTTTCGGTTCCAAACTGATGTACTGTAACAGCAGCACCCTCTTACAGTGAACACTACCATCTGATTTTCGCTTGCCTGTTGTTGTTGTTTTTTAATTGACGAGTAGAGTAAAAACCATGTTGTCCCCGGTGAGAAACTCCATCAGTGTCTTTCTTGCGCTGCGGCCTTTTCAGATATAAAGTTTCGCAACTTTTTCAAACCACCGTATAAAAGCTGTTATATTAGAGAAAAAACAGTGTTGTTTAGATAAGTAAGTTGTGATGTTATCTTATTTGTGATCCGCACAACTTCCTTTCTGTATGACATAGTAATGGATTACGTGGAATTCGAAATACCTATACAGACATCAGTAAAATCAGACTTCACATGTCGAAGTAGGTTAAATTTATTTAGAGAAAATGAATAGCTTCACGCAATCTTAAAGCTTTGTGACAAAAGGATTGTGCTATTGTTTTTAGGTGGCCCAACATTTTACGATTTCGTTATATTTGATACATTACATTTATTTCGTGCGTTGTCATGCTGAGGTTGTCTTGTGGGCAATACTGTAAGCAGTCATAATATATGTTGCCATTGTTCAGGAGAACGCCCAGTAAAAGAAGGGGGGGGGGGGCGAGGGACTTACTTGCTCAATGTGTCAGCAGCTTGGCATTTGTAACGGCCTCTAAACTTTAACTTTCCGCAAACCACTTTCGAAATTCAGTGTTTTCTATCTTATCGCTTGGCATGGAAACTAAAACATAAAAGTGCGTGCTCGTGTATGGCCCACCCAATGTAGCCACGAAACATCTAAGCACCAATCATTATAAAATACTTGCGTCAGCCACTGGCATCGTTCTCGTGCATTTCAGGTCTAGTAGACTTGAAATCACTATAAGTGCACGCTAGCCTCCTGTATGAGGCTGGTGACGTTACTCAACACAGCGATCACAGTGGTTGGTAAACATTGTGCTTCGGCATGGCCTTGTTGCCTTGTGAAGCAGTAATATCTGTAGGGGATCGTATAAAATAAATCCGGCGGCTATTTGTGACGACACAATTTCCTTAAGACAAGTGCACTGTAGAGGACGAGAAAACAAGACAAAAAGAACGGCTCTCGTCGACTTTTGCGAGAAAAAAAAAGGAAACGTGCTAACGCCGCAATAAAACCTCGCATGATGATGCCGTGTGCTTGGACCATGCGCTATCCAGATCAAACATATCTATAACCCAGCATCTACCACTGCTTCGGACGCTCGCGCCGTCCGAGGCCGATCGCTTACCACTCGACAAGTGTCATTCCCACTCTATACGGTATGCGCCGGTAAGGTATTCTGTTATATCTAGCCAAACTATTTTATTCGTGGGCGGAAGCCTCGTCTCACATACGGGTTAGTCGGGCAATGTATCAATAGGAACTCTTGTCAAAGTAAACACAACTTATTCCGTAGAACGGTACCCATGCTGTTAGAATTGTCATACTGTATGTTACAAAATTACACATTGATACTAAAACACATCTTGGAACTACAGTGAGAATGGTGCAGTAAGGTCACGGAAACTAATTTTAAAAATACACTACTGATCTCTGAGACTGAGTTTAAGCTGAAATAGGCGAGCATACATCACGCTGGATGTTCCGTCCACCTCAACGCCGCAGACACTCCGGCCATGCCGACTTAAATCCCTTCAGTACGTCTCACAGAACAGGTTACCACGTAGAAGACCCCACGTCATACTAAATAGACCGCGCGACGCGAAAACAACCACCAGAAATTGCCTTCGAGCGTATACTTGGCATAAAACATGGAGGGCTCACCCAAGCCAGCATGGTGACTACCCATAGATGGCACCAGTGCGCACGCAATATGGCGGCGCCCATGAAAGAACGGTCTTCACTGACGTCTGCTCGCAATCTTTTTCACTCACCAATGCTCCATCTCACGGCTGTGTAATGAGTGGGGAGCGAGTACTCGTGAGTCAATGTGCTCGGGAACCAGTATGCCAACCTATGTTCCAGAGTACAAAAAACTGATAGGTCCTTCACCTACACATGACCGACTGTAATGTTTTACCAACGGTGCCTACCCACCATTCGATAGATAGCCAACCATCGAATGATGAGAACTTATCAGGAGTTTCGAACAGTTTCCATCGACATATGTATGAAACTCCTTCTCCTACCTATGACTATTTCATCCCACCCGTTCCACTTCGTCTTCACGTGATCAGCAATGACACTCCGTCACCTCTCTTTTGCAATGCTATAATCACCAACTGCGCCCCTTACTCACAGGTTACGCTATACACCTGAGCAACTGTACTGCAGTATCGAATGGCGTACTATCTCCGTATCCATCCATCCATCCATCCATCCATCCATCGGCATCACTTTATTAGAAACATCTGCCTACAGAGCACTGTGCAATTCAGCGCGCCCTTCCACTCACCTGCGCAACGGTTACCACTCCTGCCACGTGCTTCTGTGCACCAGACCGCACCGCTCCTGCTTCTTCCCAACTCCATCGCTCCAACCCCGTCAGTTACTGCTCTTCCTATCACTGTTACGTCTCAACCTGGAAACGTGGATTTTTTGGGAGTTTCCCCCGAGGCAGCCGCTTTCATCAGCGCCGTCCAGACGGCGACAAAGCCCGACACCGACCATGACAAGCTGACCGTCACGGATATGCCACTGATTGATGCGAGGGGCCAGCTTGGTGGAATTACTGCCGTGGGAACGGCGACGATCTCGGTCACGCAGTTGCGGCAAATGCGAGGGCGAGGGTGCAACATTAAAGGCGGAGTCCTGTGAACAATACGACCCTCTGATTGGCCGCACCAAGGTCATCAGATTCCCTAGCGGGGTCAACTAGGGAAGACGACTGTTTTATAAGCGGACACATTTGGTGCCCTGAAGTGTGTCCTGACGTGTTCTCATGTGTGCTGAGATACGTAGTGAGTCAGACAGTCGAAGTGCTCCTACATGGAGTGGGCTTCCATATATGAAGCCATGGTAAATATTGTAAAACAAACCCTTTTTTCTATCGCTCCTACTCCCGGACGTACTCATCCTTATGGCTGAAGCATCACCGGCCTAGACGCTACCCCGAGTCCCAACAGCACGTACACCTCCGTATAATCTCAGGAACGTCTAGATCTCTGCGATGTTATTGCATTAAAACCATTGCCAGGACATTCATCACTGTTGTCAGGACCAACCCACCCGCCTTTGATTACACAGCCTCTGGAATCTGCCCGCGTTTGGTGTCAGGATAGACCCACCCACGCCTTTGCACTTCATCCGGGACGGGTAGGCCTCAAAGCGTGTCGGCGCCTGCTATTTTGGACGGATCGAATACAACACATTAAAAAGATGTAAACGCCCTGTTCCCTCAAAAACAACACTTTCATCAATCGCTTCTTCTTCTTCGATTTCGTTCATGTTAGCCGATCTATCAAATCACGTATGCTCAGACTTCAAACAAAGCTTTGAAGAGAAAAAAAAGGTGAAAAAAATTGCGCCAAGCATCACCGGCGTATCGCTTTGAAAAATATGGATTGTGGACCTTCCTACAGGACGTCATTTCCGTTGACTTTTTGGTGTATAAGTAATCTGCGACCCTACTATAAGAAGGGCGACGCTATAAAAGTATCATCGCTCGCTTGTCGTCTTGTATTGTATTTTCTTGTCGTTTACGTTCGTTGCACCTGCCATCATCCTCGTCTTCGTGTGGTACGGGGTCACTTTGTCAGTGAAGCGTTAATGTGAATATAAAAAACAGAATCAGTCGTTAGCGTAATAAAAAAGGCGCACTTTCGCCCGAAAAGTGAAGCATCGATTGTGATAGCAAATTAGTAGACAGCTATACGAAGTATGGATAGTAGTTTTATCAGCCGTATAAACTCCGAAACATTTGCTTACGAACTGAATTAACAAGCATAGTGTCAGCGCGCACAAGCAAACATGAACACATCACACTCGATGACCGTGGACGCTCGCTGTCAAAACGCTGGTGGGAGCAAGCGCGGCGGCAGCGAACTAAGTGACCTTTATGCTGTTTATTCTTTCCACGGGAACCAAGCGGCGAAAACAAAGCGCTCACAAAAGGTATGAGCCGTCTGCAGATCGCTTTCAAGATACGGCGAGCACGAACGCGCGCGGGCGCGCAAGCTACGCAGTTGCTGGCGGAGTAGAAGCCGCGCCCCCTCCCTCCCGCGCTGCGTCCCCGCTTTCCTCATTCTGCGCGCGATATCGCGCCGTGATGGCCGTGATCGCCAGTTGCCCTAACGCCCTGTCTCGAAATGCGCAGTTGGTACTAAGGCACCGGAGCACAACGCCCCACCCCCCTCCCTCCGTCCTTCCCTCCCACGGCGGAAACGCGCCTATAGTGTCCATAGAATTGTTAGCGCAATAACAACAAGTGGGAAAATCAATAGATGCTTGTCAATCATGAGCTCACATCAAGCGAAGTCTTCTGCCCAATGGTTACGAATGTAGTTCAGGAATTTTCTGTTTAGGAGTTTGGTTCTTCAGAGAGGCGTGGTTTCCAATTCAAATTTGTGTTTCTACGTCTCTTGTTCATGCTTACATGTGAGCGTTGTTTACCTTTTCTGCAGCGCTTCTAGTCCCAGTTTTAGTTTTTCTCAAAGCTGTGTTTGCAGCGAGCGGTTACGCCCAGTGTATAAAAAAAGAAAAAAGAAAGGCTAAATCGGAAGTAACGTTTGCAAGAGCGCAGGGAAGAGATTGCGTTTGGCATATGCGCAAACTTTTAAAAATAATAGTAACTCATCGTCGTCACATGAAATCATCGAAGTCTCTGCCTTCAAATAACATCCACAGTGACCACTGAAACTCATTCTGTAAATCAACGAAAGGTAATTTTCTCTTTAATTTCGGGGTTTTTTTACGTGCCAGAGCCCACGATTTGATTATGAGGTGCCCTGTGGTCTGCGACTCCGGATTAATTTTGGCCATCTGGGTTTTTTGTTGAACGTAGACCCAATGCACGGGAGTTTTTTTTTTTTTTTTTTTTTTTTTTGCATTTCGCCCCCATCGAAATGCGGCCGCAGCGGCCAGGATTTGATCCCGCGACCTTATGCTTAGCAGCGCAACAGCATAGCCGCTAAGCTACCACAGAGGAATAAGCTAAAGGTAGAATTGGAATAAAACTTCAATGAAACACAGCGGGTGTACCACGCGAAACACACTGAATAACTTACAAAAATTTGCCGCGATTGAAGGAGTCACGATAAATGATGCAATTCGCACTAACTGGAGAGAAAAAAAGGAATAGCCGTACAAAGACTGAGTGTGAGATCAGAATGAAACTTTACAAGAATAAAAAGAATATTGAAGCATATCTGAAGTAAATATCAAATCTGTCGATGAATTACGAGGTGCGAAAAAAAACTGTCAAAGTTTGCGGGTGGTGGTGGTGGTGGTGGTGGTGGTGTCACGCTAAAGAGGGGGCCGATCCTGGCGATAGTGCATAAAGAGTGCAAGCTCAATGGCGCATACCCCTGTCATCTGGGCCAATCCTGGTGGCGCAGAAAGGGTCCATGCTCAATGGCACATACCGCTGTGGGCTCGGGGACCTGTAACGCGCCCTTGAACTACCCTTCTCACACATGGGACCCAAAAAGACAACATCACCGGCCCTTCCCCTGTCGAGAAAATGGGGGTAAGCCAAGCGTGGCCGTCTGATTCTAGCGTGAGGCCTTTCGGAGCCATGCAAAACGTCAGCGAAAAGCCGCGAGCCCCGAGTTGCGGGAGCGCGATGTTGAGGCCAAACGTCAGCGAAGAGCCGCCGACCCAGATCTTAAGGCAAACGAAGCGGAATGCCTGCGACAGCGTCGTCTTGCCACAGGCTTCGCTTACCCCCATTTTGTCGACAGGGGAGGGCTCTGAAATTTATTTTTACTTTAAATTGCGTTGCATCATTTTTTGAAATAATCCTCATTTATTGGCAACAAAATTGTAAGGAGTTAGAAAAGCGGAAGAGAAAGCTTTTTACAGTGTCTATACAGTGTAATACGGGCGTATTGCAGAATAATGTTCATCTTTTTCAGCTGATTGCGCACAGCAGTCCCAGATATCATTTGATGTTCCACTCAAACGCAAGCCTCAAAGGAATATACAAGTGTTTGTGCACTACATCATCCAGCCCTTACCCCAACGACAAATGGAAAAAGACTGTAGGGTATCACTACATCGAAAATGGGACCACAGTGTAAGTCGGCAGGTTGTTCTCACACGTGGCCATGATGAACTAGCAGGAGGAGCAGGTGCTATAAGCGATGCGCTACAGTTAACAACAGCGGGCATCATGAAGTTATTCATTGCACGCGTAGCAATGCTGTTCCTTACAAAACCGAACTGCAAGAATAGCGGGTGCAGCTAAGCAATTATTTTGTTATCGACGGTTGCTTAAGACACCACGGGCGTTTTCACAATATAACAGGCAACCAAAACTCATATCGAGAATAATTTTTGACCAGATTCAGCCGTGCTTTGGTAGGGGTGCCGAAATTCTGCGAGCAGTGCATGCTGCGATGAAACGCCAAGGATTGCGGAAATCAGGTGCTGCGTGACCTTCAGGGCTTAAATTTGCGCAGCACTCTCGATGCCGTGGCTGACATCTCCAAGCAGACGGATTCCATGCGTTTGTTCATTTAATGTTGAGCCGAATAAGTGTACATACTTTTGTATAAATAAAGCCATCCGCTTTTGACATGTTTATTTCGCCACGTATTTCTTCTCACATTTTACATTTCATGAGGTCTTAACAGTATTACGATATCATCTAGAGATGCTCAAGAGACGAGCCGCCGCGAGAAAGACGATGAAGTGTGTCTGGGCTTTTGGCGCGAGCAACGTGTCGGCCTGGCGGTTTTGGTTCCAGTGGAAATATACTGTAAATAGCCTCTTTCGTGTGTCTCCACACGTAACATTCTGGATGAAGATTGCGATCCCCGTCCTCGCCACGGAACTCCGAAGTGGTCGGTACATCGAGCTTGTCACCAATGCCTCCCGGTGACGAGACCACATCTGCAACGGCTTCGGCTCATCCGCCTGCTCCAATCGTCACGGTTGCCCAACCGCCTTATCTCGTCTCGTCACTCTTTCACCTCACCACCCATTCTCGCCCATTTCGACCCTGATGCCCCTACAGAATTGCGTACAGATGCCAGCGGTCATGACGTAGGTGCCGTCTTAGCCCAGCGTCAGTGTGGCCAGGATCGCGTTATTGCTTATGCAAGCCGCCTCCTATCACCATCGGAGCGTAACTATTCCATTGCGGAAAGGGAATGCCTTGCTGTAGTCTGGGCAGTTGCGAAGTTCCGGCCTTACCTTTACGGTCGTCCTTTCTCCGTCGTCACTGACCATCATGCCCTCTGCTGGCTCTCATCGCTAAAAGATCCTACAGGCCGGCTTGGTCGATGGGCTGTGAGGCAACAAGAGTTCTCATATTCCGTGGTTTACAAGTCTGGCCGTCTGCACCAAGACGCTGGCAGCTTGTCGCGTTACCTTGTGAACGACTCTGACTCCTCTAATATTGACAGTGCTGCTGCATGCGTTTTCTCTGTATCCAAGCTCCTTAATTTCGCCGACGAGCAACATCGTGATGCCTACATCAGAGCACTCATCGACCGTTTTGAACACGCTCCGGCCGATGCTACTCTACGCCTCTTCGTCCTCCGCGACGGTACTCTATACCGTCGTAACCTTCATCCGGACGGCTCTGAGGTACTACTTGTCGTACCTAAACACCTCCGCTCAACCGTTCTAGAAGAGCTTCACGACGCTCCAGTGGCAGGACACCTTGGCGTATCTCGAACCTATGACCAAGTACGTCGCCGTTTTTTCTGGCCGGGCCTTGCACGTTCCGTACGGCGTTACGTCGCCGCGTGTGAGCTTTGCCAACGACGCAAGAAGCCTTCCCAGCTCCCCGCTGGTTACCTGCAGCCGCTCGACATCCGTGCCGAGCCCTTCCATCGTGTCGGATTAGACCTTCTCGGCCCATTTCCGGAATCTACATCAGGAAACAAGTTGGTTGACGTCGCTGCGGACTACGCGACCCGCTACGCCATAACACGCGCTCTTCCGACCAGTTGCGCTACTGATGTTGCGGACTTCCTGCTATACGATATCATTTTGATGCATGGTGCTCCGCGTCAAATGCTCACCGACCGTGGCCGTACGTTTTTGTCCAAAGTCATTGACGACATCATGCGTGCCTGCTCAATAGAGCATAAAATTACCACCTCCTACCACCCACAAACGAACGGCCTCACTGAACGTTTGAACCGCACCCTTACAGACATGCTATCGAAATACGTTTCAGCCGACCACCATGACTGGGACCTCGCTCTACCTTACATTACCTTTGCGTACAACTCTTCCCGTCTTGAAACTGCTGGATTTTCCCCGTTTTATCTCTTGTATGGCCGAGAACCGACGCTAGCACTAGACACTGTGCTTCCGTCCACCATAGCTTCAACTAGCGATTATGCCCGTGATGCAATCGCCCGTGCTGACCATGCTCGCCAACTTGCGCGTACCTGTCTGCAAGTGTCTCAAGACAAACAGAAGCAACGCTATGCGTCACCGTGATGTGCATTTTGCGCCCGGCATCCTCGTGTTGCTTTGGGCACCATCGCGTGAAGTTGGGCTTTGTGAAAAACGGCTCTCCTGTTACACAGGCCCATATCGCGTGCTCCGCCAAGTGACCGATGTCACCTACGAAATCGTTCTAACCACGCTCTCTACGTCCTCCGCTGTGACAACCTGTGATGTTGTCCACGTCGCCCGACTCAAACCCTACACCTCTCCAAGCACCTTGGAGATTTAACAGCACCGTGACGGCGCTTTTGCCGCCGGGAGGGGGGGGGGGGGGTAGTAGTAAGATATCATCTAGAGATGCTCAAGAGACGAGCCGCCGCGAGAAAGACGATGAAGTGTGTCTGGGCTTTTGGCGCGATCAAGGTGTCGGCCTGGCGGTTTTGGTTCCCGTGGAAATATCTTGTGAATAGCCTCTTCCGTGTGTGTCTTTCCACACGTAACAATATTTACTCGTAGAAGAGTCAACCGCAACTGACGTCAAGAGCAACCTCCACACCACTCTCCTACGCTTTTGTGTCGCTTTAGTACCACGTTATATTGATATGCCTGCATCCGCAGACTGACATTTAGGTCATATTTCGTTTTCTATAATTCGTAACTGTAGCATTCGAGTTCTAGCCAGGTACGTTTTGCTATCGAAATTTTAAAAAAAATTATTGGATTTCTTGACGTGTAACTGCTTAAGCCTCCGAAAGATTGAGCGCTGTGCTCTCTACTCCCGGTCAATGCAGAAGATACTGGCCCACATTTAATAAATGAAGTATTTAACCCTTTAACTGGTAGCTCAACAATATTGTTGACCAAACAAAAGCATCTGCAAAAACTAGACAAATCCAAATATTAGATTGTGCCTTTCAATTTACCTTTATTTATGCACCTGGTCAACAGTGGCATTCAATAAAAGGTCCAGCGTGAGCAGCAGCCGATGTATTGGTCAGAAAACCTGTAGGCTTCGTCGTTATCTTCTTAGCGCATGTGGGTCATATTCTCGCCAGTGCGATTTTTTCCCGTTTTTTTAAGCAACCTTTTATTTCTTAACTCCATGAAGGTACGTACATCTCAAGAACACACATAAAGCTTTGCCAAAGCAAGTGCCAGGGATCAGCCTTGGACCACACATTTTCCTTTCACCATCTGGTCAACCATAGTTTTGGCCTACTGCATGTCGCTTAATTTTTAGAGAAACCGTTGAATATTTCAATTGGTATATATTTGAGCAAAGTAAAGAAGAACTAAAGCAATAAAATCATTCTGGGTCAAGTATTTCTTATCTTGCCCGTTGAAGGATTAATGTTTCATCGGGAATATTTTTTTGTTAGCTCGTTGCTTTTGCTCCTTCTTTCGACACTGTTGAGCAGCACTATAACAAATAAAACTCTTTTGGCATTATTTTACAGAAAGTACGGAGCAAACACAGTGTGGTCAAATAAAACAAATGATTTTTTTGTTTACGACAATGAACTTAGCACTGCCTACTACAAAATAATACGTAAGCCACTATTATATTTTCTTTCAACAATTGTTAAAGGAAGGTCATTTCTTTAGTCTCTCTCTCTCTCTCTCTCTCTCTCTCTCTCTATCTATCTTTTTTTTTTTCTTCACAGCAATGTTTATTGAAAAAGAAAATCTTGCACACTGCATCAATCACGTTGTGAAATAATCGAACAGCTTAGCGCCATTGCGGCTCGCTGGAGGCTTTCCAGTAGGCATAATGTTTCCTTGGCGTTGTATTATGTGTCCTGTGGTTCGTGTGAATCAACGAGTGGTTTGTGGTACGTTGGGGGGTACATCAAGTGGTCATATAGCTAAGCGGGGCACTGTAGCCGAGGCTGGCTTGCGCAAGGAGATGCGAGCGTTTCCCTTGTAGACTGCAGTTCACAATTATTGGCTCGCATGTGCCTCCGTCACTGGAAGGAGAGAGTTTGGTCATGCTGCATACATATGAAAGTGCGGCCAGTTCCATGTAGGGGGCGTACACGTCCGAACATCGATTTTACGAAATGTGTGATATTTCTAACTCATATCTTCTGAACGAACTTTTATGATAAACTAAGCAGGCATCAATATGATCTGCTTGAGTAGAATACTAAGGTGACCTAGCTGGTGAGCGACATAACTGGTGAACGATCGTGGAAAAGAAAGTCTAAAATGCGACTCGAAAATAGCAAAAGTCCCATGTGTCATCGTACAAATAGTCGCGCCGGCTGTCCGCAACATTCAGTCATGGCTGAATTTTGTGTCTTGCGCTAAAAGATTCGGTGAGAGAACCGAGAATATTGGTAACGCATCTGCAAGGTTTGTTGCTGGGAACAGAAATGCCAGAACAGTGAAGCTTACTTCAGAATTCAAGGTTATGTGCCGCGTTTTGCTTCCCTAATTTTTTTTTTATTATTTCTTGCGAGTGAGGTAAAATTCAACATGTCAATAGCATGAGATTCCGTTGCGACCGTTCCTCGGAATATCTCTTGCATTCCTTTTTTGTGGCAACCAGCGTATGCATTAGAAGTCGCAGGAACCGAACGCGCAGAACGATTGATCAGGCGGTGTTTTATGTGAGTACGCACAGTGAATGGAACGGCATAAGAGCTCCAGCAACGTTACGAGTAATGAGGCGAGAATGTATCACAACTCACCGCATCACTAATAAGGAACAACAATACCATTAAACAGAGTAGCCGCGACGATATGAATGTGTGCATTATAGGTTGCCCTTTTTACTGTGGAGCTGTTATACGCTAGTTTCCAGCGAATCGCTACGCGCGTAAACCGAGCGCGTAGGCCAAAAGAGAAAATGACAATTCATGTGGTATGTGTCTTTTTTTTTTAATCAATATAGTTTATCACCATATATACAGCTCCGCTGGTCATCCATCTTCACATTGGAATGGGACTGAGCTTTTTCATAATACTTCCGACAGTGATGATGCGGCACTACGAGCATGCGTGACTTGTATAGCACACGATTGACATAGTAGCCGAAATCAACGCGCCCGATAACGTAGCCTTTTCATCGTCCCATTCACGGTTTCGTGTGCCAACAACGCACCTGAGAAACCATTTTCTTATTATTTAGGCCCTCGATCATTTCACATCTGCATTCTGATCCCCTATATCATACTCGTTGAAAAAGCCGCTGTTTCTGCCGAAAGGCGAAGCATCGATTGTGATAGCAAATTAGTAGACAGCTATACGAAGGAAGGATTGTAGTTTTATCGGTTATACAAACTTGGAAATATTCGCTTACCAATTAGCAAGCATGGTGTCAGCGCGCACAGTAAAACATGAACACATTACACTCCATGACCCCGGACACTCGCTGTCAAAACGCTGGCGTCAGGAAGCGCGGCATCAGCAGTGAGCGAAGTGACGACCTTCGTGCTGTGTATCGCTTCAACGCAAACTGAGCGACGGGAACACCTCACGGACAAAGGTATAAGCCGCTTCCAGATCGCTTTCAAGATAAAGTGTGTGCGACCGCGCGCGGCCGTGCGAAGTACGCAGTTGGTGCCAGAGTAGAACGCCGCCCCCCCCCCCCTCCCTCCCTGCGCGCGTGAGATTGAGCCGTGATCATCGGTTCCCCTCGCGCGCGGTCGCGGAATACGCAGTTGCCATCGGAGAACGCCGCCCCCCCCCCTTTCCTTCCATCCCCCACGGCCTTTGGCACAACGGAAGGCGGCGC
>NC_051155.1:59870682-59917196 GCF_013339745.2 Dermacentor silvarum | reverse complement strand
CGAGTAGACCAGCTCAGTAACTATAATTGTGATATCTGCCACAGGCAACATTATGAATTTTGAAAAGACCCGCCGGGGTGGCGCAGTCAGCTAAGGCGTTGCGCTGCTGAGCACGAGGTCGCGGGATCGAATCCCGGCCCGGCGCCGCATTTCGATGGAGGTGAAATGCAAAAACGCCCGTGTGCTTGCGTTGTAGTGCACGTAAAGAACCCCAGGTGGTCAAAATCAATCTGGAGCCTCCACTACGGCTGTGCCTTCATAATCAGAACTGATTTTGGCACGTAAAACCCCAGAAAAAAGAAGGACGTTTCGAAGGTATCGTTATCTTTATTTTGGAGAAGTGAATCCGCTAATGTCAGGCTAAGGGCCATTACGTCATGCGAAATAGAAGGCAAAGGGAGAGGGGAGTCATAAAATAAAGGTGAAGCCGGAAAGAAGTCCAGAAAAGAGCGTTGGTACGGGACACCTGTATACAGGGCTGAATGTCCGGTAATCGTTTAGGGTGCAAGTTTACACGACGAAAATGGCGGCGCCGCGTCCAATGAACACCCGGAAAGGTCCAGAGTTCTGGGACGATGTGAGCTACTATTCTTGCTTTTCAATGTTAAAAAAATAAAGAAAGAAGACTTGTATTGGTAAAATGGAGTTTGGACTGTGAAAATTTGTTAGTAGCCGAAAAAGGCACCGCATATACGAACTCTCGCTGGTAATCCCAGTACTTCTCGCCCTCTCAGAAGAAAAATTGCAGTTTTCTTGTCTTTCGTTGACATTTTCTAGTCGTTCTCAGCATGTTTCTTCGAGAGCGCATGGCCTATAATAACACACTTTTACTGCATATTGATCAGCTGTTTTTGCTCATAAAAGGACATTTACACTAATTCGCTGACCTTCGATGCGCCGGGTGCATGCGCGTGCGCATGCGTGATGTCGTCTCGCGTAGTTGCATAGGCGTCCGTTGACAGTGTTGACCCTACGGTAGAACTTGTTGCTGGGCGAATTGGTTGAGATCTGAGGAATACATTGTTGCGCTAACAGGAAACGGAGACTTGGAAAGAAAAGTAGGAAACGATAGGTCGAGCGCCGATCGACCTATCGCGCTCCACCTATCGTTTGCCACTTTTCTTTCTAAGTCGTTGTTTCTTGTTAGCGCAACAATGTATTCCACAGACCCGACGGGGACCGCGGCACTTGCGAACGCAAGAGCCACGAGGTCGTCCTTTTGAAATACAAGTGTGCACAGCATAATGTTTTGCTCTATGTCTTTGCGTCTTGAGTGACGGCATACGTTAACGTCGGACGAGGCATGGCTCCTGAACTTTATCGAAGTGTCTTTGTTTTTCACTCACTACGGATGCAGAGTTCCTGTTCGTGACCTGTTGGTGACGTTCGTGCCCAAATGCATTTATTATATTGCTGAAATAGGTGCAGCTTATATTTATTCCGAAATTCGACAATGAAAAAGCCTGCTAAGCCTAAAAGGTGGCCCAGACACCTTGACTGTACTGCATCTCACTGGTAGTTTGCAGCATCACCGAAGGTACGAGGCGTACACAGGTAATACCCTTACGCAGCAGAATGTAGTTCCTGGCATAATTGTCTCATTATTGGCGGTGCTATAAAATTTTATTTTTGCTTAGTACATGACACGTTACTGCGATACGGGACATGTTGCACGTGCGCGTCGTGTACCGTGAATTACTGGGGTGGTCAGCAGACAACGCGGTACGGATGAACACACCTCGAGGGGCATTCGGCCTTCATATTTCTCGATGGGCATAGATGAAATGATTCGGATAACTTTTACTTTGTCCGTTGTAGGGATGCTACAGGAAAGTATTTGCTCTACAAAAACATGTGGTCTGGATGACGTTCCGGCAGCACTCATTAGAAACTGTTCTTGGATTTTTGTCGTCTTTTTCAAAAAAAGTCGCAGTTTCGCCCGAAAAGTGAACTGCGGAATACGCAGTTGCTGCGAGATTACAACGCCGCCCCCCTCCCTCCCCACCCCCAGAACCTAGCGCGCGACGGAAGATGGCACGTTTCGTTCCCGCTTTCCTCCCTTGCGCGCGCGAGATTTAGCCGCAATCGTCGGCTCCCCTCGCACGCTTTCTTTCTCACATACTGCATATGGCGCGCGGCGACGGTGTTATCGCCCTTGGACTTTATACGGAACATAACGGTGACGGCGACGCCGACGGCAAAAGCGCGCCTGCAGTGTGCATATTATTACTATCGCAATGATATGTTGCAATTAGAGTGCGGTACTTTGTTGCGTCCCGATTCGGCAGAGCGCATTCTTTGGTTGTTTCCATCGAGGCAGCCCCTTTCATCAGTGTCGCCCAAACGGCGACAGTGCCCGACACCGATGGTGACGGGCAAACAAGTGCCCCAAATGGGCAGTGCGCATCCTTTGGGTGCTGCCCCCGATGCCACCCCTTTCATCAGCGGCCGCCTACCTGGCGACGCGGCCCGACACCCGCTGTGACGCGATGACAAAGAAGCTCACTTAGAAGTGACCACAACTGCCACCCTTCGTGGAAGTGCGAACCAGCACGAAGGTCTCTCTCCCGACCCTGGCAAGATGAACGCCACGGAGAGCAAGAAACCAAGTCGACGACTTCGTGGAAGGAGTGTGAATCCCCTGTTTCGAGATTGACTCGACCTTGCTTCGAAGGTTGGACATCGGAGGTGGAGTTCTGGGGACAATACGACCCCTCTGATTGGCCGCATCAAGGCCATCTAATTCCCTTGTGTAGGGAACTATATATATGGGGAAGATGACTGTTTTATAAGCGGACACTTTGGTGCAGTGGTGTGTCCTGACGTGTTCTTATGTGTACCGAGACATGTAGTGAGGCTGACAGTCAAAGTGCTCCTACATGGAGTGGGCTTTCATATTTGGAGCCACTGTAAATATGTCGAATAAATCACTCTTTCTTTCGCTTCTACTCCCGGACGTACTCATCCCTGTGGCTGAAGGATCACTGGCCCAAACGCTACCCCAAGTCCCAACAAACTGGTGGCAGCGGTGGGATGAACCCTTCGGCCAATGCCAGCCGCCACCACCTGGTTCGCGAGCAACTGGATGGCAGCAGCAAGATGCAGCCTGCAGCAACGCCAGTCGCCGGCAAGTCGTTCGTGAGCGACTGGATGACAGCGGCAAGATGGAGCCTGCAACCAAAGCCAATCGCCGACAACTGGTTCGCGAGCGGCTGGATGAACGCAGCGCATCGTGACTGCACGGTACAGGGTGAGTGCCTGGCTTTGCGCTTGAGTCATCGGATCTTTTAGTCTAGTCTTTCTAAAAACAGATAGAGCGCGTACAACTGCCCATTTTGATACAGTGGTTGTTGCGCATCTCAGTGGAAGCAGCTTTCAGCATAGATCTGAACTAGCTACTAAAGCCAGACCTCGTACCCCTATGTGGGAAGGACGTAGAGACCTACCAGAATTCTAATCAATTAAAGGCGATTTGGCACACTTATCCAGGGAGTACGTCGCGAAGGTAGCTCTTGCAGAACTCCGAAGTGACACGGATTCGCTAGATAAGAGAACCAGTGTAGAGTCCAATTCGTCAGAAAACTGCGGTAAAGCACAATGTAGGCAGGGCAGTGCAGTTGTGGACAGCTCCCAGGTATACGAGTTACCTTGCGCAAATGAAAATAGCTGCATTGTCCCTAAGTGTTTCAAGCTCTCCACCAGTCGAGGTAGCATTGAGAGGAAAGATTTACCCGCAAATTATTCAGACTGTGCAGTTGAGACGTAAAGCGTGACCGACGATATAAGCGCCGGTCAGCACGAGGTGCCAGCGGAAGGCTCGAAAATGAGCACTAGAAAACGTGCTAGGATGAAGCGGCGTCGCTCAGTCAGGAATGCGGCGGAGAGAGCAACGCGGCTGAATAAAGGCGCTAAACCCAGTGGGGAGCGCAGTCAAAGAGTTTGAATCGCGCGTTTGTTTCTTGGAATGTGTTTCCAGACAGAGCGAGTCCGAACTACCGTAGGTGGAAACAACACTTTGTTTGTTTCTTTATTTTTACTGTTTGGTTAAGGGTTTTGTTATCTGTGAGACTAGAGATCGTTTTGATTAGCACAGATCGAGCAATTTTTTTATTCGTTTATCTTAGAAACTCAGCAATATTCCGAAGGAGATGGTGTGCGCGCGCATAAATTTTTGTGAAAATTTTTTTCGACGTGTGGTTCTTTTTTGGGCCGATAGGTTTCTTTTTTTGTGTGTGAGATACGCTTGCAGCGTCAAGTCCAGGTTATTTGTTTAAATACTGTAGTGGCGCGCTTGAGTATCAGTTCACTTTTCGGTAGTGTTCGCGAGATTTTCTTTGAAAGTAAAACTCCGTCGTCGATTCGTCTTGCTTTCAGTATTCTCTGCAGCGAAACGTATTCGAATATGGAAGTCCAACTAACTCCTCTGCATGATTGAAATGATGTATTATAGGAGCTAAGTCCTCCTAAATAAAAGCTATTGATTGCGGAATCAGAGAAAACACAGAAAGTATTGCCTTCGGTGTGTGCGAAATAGAGCGATATTCCACTTATACTTCTTTTCCCATATTCCAATTCTTTATGAGAATGCGTACTTAGCCTGCCGATTGTTGGCCAACAATTGCCAATTACAATTTGTTCGGAAGCTTTAGATAAACAGTACATCGTAATTTCTAGTGGGAACAGGACTACTGCGAAGTTGCAATGACACGATTGTGGTTAAAAGTTCGTGAAATGCACTATAGATAATAAAGAGTGCCTCTGAGTGTATGATTTAATATGATATTCTACCTGGTGGCTCGGTAGACACTTCGCAAAATTCGCGGTTAATATTACTGACAGGCTCGTGCAGGCAGTCTTCAATATTTTCATGGTGCAAACAAAATTGACACTGCAGGCTGCAGCAGAGGCCTCGCTGTTATAGAAAGCGTAAAAAGTAGCCAGAACTGCCCCCCCCCCCCCCTTTACTTTGCATCTGCAGCTCGATGAGGCCTCGCAATAAACAAATAGAGAGTGGGATGTGGAAGAGAGAAATATAATTGAAAGGCATAAAAATTACCTCAGAATTGGGCCCGGTTGGCTACACTGCACTGTGGCAAGGGGTAAGGGGATGAGAGAGAAAGCATGCAAGAATGCAAGAGAAAACAACAGTTTATGAGTCGCCGATGTATTTCAAGTGTCAGGGCTGCGTCCAGTAAAGGACAGAAAAGTACAGACTGTTCGTGATCCCGCTTCATGGGCCACATTTATTGGACAATATCTTCTGCATGTGTGTAAAAGTTTGTGTTGCTGAATTAATCTCCCGCACCTTGGAAAACATCGTTTCCTGGCAGTCTTCTCATAAATATGAGGTCCCCAAGGTTTGACATAGATAAATGTCTGTACGTACGGTGTAGCAGGTGATGAACCTGTCAACTCTGCTTGCATCCGCGCACAAATAACCTTTTCTGACAAACTCTCCGACCATCTGCGGAACATTTACTTGTTTAATTTGTAAACATTTCACTTAGTGAATGCTTACTACAATTTATATAGCCTATAAAACTACAATTCTTACTTTTTGTAGTTATCTAGTACCTTGCCATAGCTATCAATGCTTCACTTTTCGGATGAAGTTGCGCCTTTTTTAAATCTCACTGATACTTTATACGTAACTTCACGGGGAAGGTGACGGCAAAAATTTTCCTGGTGTCCTTATATAATTGGTATCAGTATATATGTGTACAGTCGAGCGCCTTTCTAACGAAGTGCTCGGGGCCAGCGAAATCATTCGTTATACATGTCACTTCGTTGTAAAGGTCGCGCACCTCGCACTGCTCACAACAAAACCGGGACAGAATTATTCCTTCGTTACACAGGTCATTTGGTTGTAGAGGCGCTCGACTATATATAGGCTACTACTTGTGCAGTGAGCAAAATAAAGCCTTTTACGGCATTGGTGGTCAGATATCTGGTTGCTATACATGCGTTTCCGGCAGTATAGTTGTGCAATTATAAGAGAAAGAGAGAGAGAACCCCACGCACTTTGGCGCATTTCATTCGATGTTTACTGTGTTACTCGTAACGTTTTTTTGTTGTTGTGGAGTTGTGAAAATCCCAGTTCATTTTCAATTCAATTCAAAATGCACTTCTTCCACATGTACACCACGTGTCTATTGCCTGGCGCTAACAACTCGTATAAGAACGAGCAAAGTGAAGGCGCCTTTCTGTTTGTCTTCAGGTATTTCGAGTCCACCCAAACTTGATAGCCTGAAAAAGGAGCAATATGTACAGGGTTGTTTATCGTTGAAAGCCGGGATATTCGCCAAGAAGAAAAGCTAATGTTCCTCCTTTGTGTCCACTGATTCGTTTGTTACATGCTCAACTTGCTCAGCACAATAGTTGCCACTTCAGTGGTAGGTAAGTTGAATAGAATTTCCAAAGAGCATACAGACTGTGTTCAATTCAGTAATTAAAGTCGCGCGATATGTGGCTGATCTTAGGGAGTGAAATAGTGCGTTAAGAAACCGCATTTGCCGACCGCACAACTCAGAAAATGGTTGATGGAGTATACGCGCGTTGCAATAATTAAAACACAGTCAATTGGCACAATAATAAAGAAAACGTGGCAAGCCGCTTAATTAGTGTTTGAAATATCCTGGTACCATGATAGTTGCAATATACTTTGACACTAGCATAAGTATTCTCATTGCTACAGAGAATTTTCCAGCTAACAGCTGCAATCGTTATTTAGGTCCTTTCAGGAATAGAGACGTACCCAACATTGAGCTCCAAAAGAGAATGCAGTGCTCGTAGTCAGTGTATATAACCTGAAAGACTTCATTATGCACTTGTCCCCCTGGAAAGTAACACATATGCACTTCAGAGTAAAGAAAAATAAACGTGGTGTAACAAAAGAAAAAGTAGGTATTTATCCTATCGCAAACAAAATGGCGATGTTGCGCAGTTATTCATAAAGGTAGGTGATCGTGTGCATCATACTTCAGTATGACGTGTGCTTTACTTCACATTATTCGCACGCACGCACGCACGCACGCACGCACGCACGCACGCACGCACGCACGCACGCACGCGCAGACATGTAATTGGGCACATTGAATTGGGCATCTTTTTTCCATGATCGAGGACATACAACGTTCTTCTAGAAGCTTTACATACGCTGGGACATCATAGTAAAGCCACCTTTCAGCACAAATTACGAAATCATAGTATTGTTCAACACTACACATATTACTCGGTGCATTAAAGAAAGTGGTAAAATCAATGCAGTATTTACATTATCTGCTTGCATATTTAACGTTAACCTTTCAAGATACCCTACCATGATCAATACCGACGCTGAATTCGTTATTATGCAGATAAGCTTCATCTGTTTTGTTCAGTTGTACTGACGTGATATTCCACCTGTAAAATTAACAGGTAAAGACATATTGTTCATTACCGCTTGTCTCATATGTGGAACGGGGTGAAGAGGTATACGGATGAAGTTATGTTGATGTGAACGTCGTTGCATCGCTCTTAATTACGCATGTGCACAAATCGCTTGAGCGTTTCAGACGCGCGGTTAACGTATCAGTGCATTATTCGATAGACCCTTTGCATAGTGCCGACAACCCTGAGCCTAAATTGGGCTCCTGTCGCCACCGTGAAAGATAGACGGGCTGACTATAGGCCAGGACGCGCGTAGAATGTTTGTGGCCCGCGCGTGCTCCGCTCCAGGTCACATGGAGTTAGCTGTGTGTTCTGACATATGCAAAGTGTGTTCGCCGCATAACAAGGCCCTGGAACGCAAGCTTGGTGCCCCGCACCGGAAAGGGATAGGTTGAATATCTTAGCATGCCGCCGCGCTTATAGAACCACGAAGATGTCATTTACTATTACAAGACAAAAGCGGCTACAGGTAGAGGTCTTGACTACATGCAGCTACAACTTTTGTAGAGTCTTACGTCACTCAGGATATTGTCACGTAGTAGTGATGGTGAATAATACAGCAGAAAAAACTGCGAATAACGAAACTAACTTTTTATTGGGCGAACTTGTGCCCAAAAAAGCAAGTTACACTCAAAGCCCAGCGGTAGCGGCGAACGCGGTCGGCGATCGCCGAAATCTGACCAGCGGGTCAAGCACGTCGGCTTTTTACATCAGTCATCGAAGGTTCCAGAGTAATCGCTGGTGCCCGCGTGTCTTCCAGAAAGTACTACACAATTCGCCTCGCGCATACAGTCAGATTACACAAGGTTCGGCGACAACAGACAGTGGAAAAAAACATCGATAACATTCGAGAAACTACCAATGCATGCAGGCGCGTCCTGCGCTGAGCGATAACATTTGTTAACCGGTGAAAAGCGGTCACCCGAGAAAGATAAACAAATACACGTGTCTAATGGAAGACCACTTAAATTAGCAAAGCAAACCAAGAGGCGCGGCAGTATTATTCCGCTTAGACAATAAGCTGCATAAATTAGCTTAATGCTTACCGTAGCTCATTTTTATGCCGGTAGCCGTACACGTACATAGGCACGTGTTCGGTTGTTGAAAATTGGGCTTTTGCAACACGTAGGCAAGGATATTTGAAACGAACCGTATTATTCTGTGAATGGTATAGAAGGAAGAAGGTCGTCGTCGTTGCTTCTTGCATAAGCTGTAACAAAAAAAAAACAATAGACTACTCTATTGCCCACCATTGCAGGAATGTTCGACCATAGCAATCAATGAGAGCGCATGAAATGACAACAACCCATATTTGCATAGCGCTTTGTATGTCTCTCCTTTGTCACGCCAATTGCTTTACGCGTTGCTTATATTTGAAAAATGACCGACTGGGCCGAATTGGCGCTCCGGAATCAATTATCATTTTACAGTGTAAGCTGTTATGGGCTCATTCCAATAGCCGTTTCGGTTCGCGATGGTGTCCGCCGACGGCGAATGTAACTGCTATCGCTAGAAATGTGAAGAAAGCACCCGGTTCCCGCCGGGATCGAACCCGCGCCCGCTGCGTGGGAGCCATATACTCTACCACTCAGCCACGCAAGCGCTTGCTATTGGGCGCCGGAAAAATGCCCTTTAAAGCAGGCGCAGACGATCCGAGCCTCAGCCAGTAGGGTGGCGCCATCTAGTTAAGGCGCCTGCAAACGCATCGTGCGCAGGCACCGACGACGAGATGCCACTGAGACGAGGCGCGCAGCAAAAAAAAAAAAAAAAAAAAAAAAAAAAGAAAAAAAAAACGCGATCCCCAGCTTTTGCGAGTATGGTGGCGCTATCTACTTAGGATGTCTGCAAACGCTGCGTGCCCGACATGTAAGTTGAAGTTGTAAGGCTTGATCGGGCTCAGCAGACTGCTCTGCAAAGAGTATTACAAACCGCAGCTCGCCGTAGACGCCGGGCGGACAGTTCCGATCGTTCTCGTCAAAACGAGGCGAACAGACTGCCGCAAGGATCCTGCTGTGCGTGGTTCCCAAATTGGAGCTACTCTTCAGCCGCTTTATTAGCTTACGCTGTGACTCTGCTGCGTGTGCTGCGCAGGCCTGTGACTTATTTTTATTTTATTTTCTGGACGTAGAAAATTGGCAAGGTTGGCTACGTTAGACCCGGCTCCCAAAATTATTTGCACACTCTTGCCACACGTAGCCCGTACAGCAAAATTAGTGAAATAGAGGCTGACAACTACGTCACTGTAGCTGGAAGCTACAGAGGAAGGCCATACACGTCGCTCTGAAACAAAGCTTCTCAGCTGAAGGAGAAATATACGGGCACCACCGGCGCCTTTCTGCGGCCCACGCTCCACAAAGTGGGCTATCCGAGAAGACAGCGGATGGAAGGGCAAGAGCGAGTCAACCGTCAACTCAAACCGAAAGTGTTCTGCTGAAGTCCGAAATGTTGAAGTAGCCTTGTGAAAACGAAATGCGACGTCCATCTAAAATACAACCAATATGCAGACAGAGGTGAATGTCAGGTTTCCAATTCACGAATTTGCCTCCTGCCAATCAATGTCCTGAGGTGTCCTACGGCTACTGCATGGACATCTCTTACATCTAATATACGAGTCCTTGATAAAAAAGAGATACGCCATTTTTCCCCTTCCGCAATATTTAGCACGAAATATCAAGCTTTCATTACCGATTTGATTCACGCGCGTTCTATCCTTCTTTTGAATGATCTATGTTCAAGAAGGCGCTTGTGCCCGGTTGCTCCCTTTGTCATTATTTCTGCCACACCCAACGATGAGTAAATTTCAAGCAAGGTTAAAAGCAAAGAACATATATAACAGTAAGATCGACAAAATGAGAAAGAGAGAGACATAGCCAGATCAACACCATTACAGCCGTTCATACTGCAGGATTGCAAGTAATACTAGCTAGTGCTAGATCGCTTCTGCTGGTTTATTTTCCTTAGGAATTGTAACAATGCATTTGTAGACCACTGCTGGGACGGCTCATGAGGCCGGTATTCCAAAATGATTTGTTCTGACAACGGTCTCTCATCAACGTGAGCTGGCGCATCCGCGACCGATCGCCTCTGTACGCTGTATCGAGGAACTGAAAACTGGGGGTATAGTACGTTCGCTTTGGTCTCACCTTGTGCGCATTGGGCGCATCTTCCAGTGCTTTGGCGATGACGTCTCGGGGCCTGCACACTTGTGCATTGACGACGCTGACGCGTAAAATGATGAAAAAGCTTCCGAGCACAGTGTGCATGTTGCCCTTGGCTGTATATACTGACCCCACAATGCGTTTCTCTCCGTTCTAGCCGCTCGTGGGCGTTATACGCTTATGATTGTGCGCAGACAACACGATGCGAGAGCTTCTCGAGGCCGCGTGAAGGGCGACTTTTGAACTTTCTTTTTTTTTTCTCCAAATGTCGACACTCCACTTAGATGGACGCGTTTTTCAAGGAATTCAATGAACGGAGATTTCTACCGGTACTTTGCCGACAGCTGTTAGATTGCTCTAAGAACCCTTGTTGCTGCACACTGTTAACTCGGAAGTGATTACGTAAAATATTTGCACCAGATATAAGATAGGTTGCGAAACTGGATGGGAATTGTCTGATCACACTTTTTCCTTCAGAAATTCCGTGAAAATTGGCTCTGTCTTGATGTAGACTGTGTAATGTCATCACAGATGAGGAACAACGCCCGCTAATTGCGCTACGAATGTGACGAGTTGCCGCAAAAATTCAGGACGTACCGTATGCGACCTTACTACACGATGTCACCTTCGTTTCGGCGTTCGACCAGATAAAGGTGTTTTTTATGGCAAGAAACATAATACGATGGTTGCGATCTCAATGTACATTCGTGATCGCGAGCATGCGGACCATGGGTTACACGGTGAAACCGAGCTTGTGGGCAACTTCGACAGCAGGTAACAGGAAACTGGTGAATGCACTGACATCTTGGCAATCGCAAGTCTGAACTGCAGTGTTCATTTTTCGTTGACATGCCGGGGATGCGAGGGACTTCGCATTTTGCGCAGAACTCTTGCTGTCCAGATGTTTGACCGTGGGTGTACATGGCTGCCTTCCAGATTAACCGTGAATGTCAAAGCAAAAAAGTGGGGTTATTATGTTCGTAAAATTTGACTATTAAATGAAAGGTCACACAGCGACAAGAAAAGAAAAAGAGAAAAAAAAAAAAAGAAAAAAAAAGAAAATCACGCAGAAATTGTCTGCGCAGGCTGCTTAAGGTAAAGCACCGTAAATCACCATTCATGCACACGTGGAGGCATACGCGAAAGCTAAGCGTTCAGACATGAGAATTTCTGCCCAAACAATTATTAATTCATTTCTCTTTGACCAAGGTAATCGAGTCTCAGCCCTTGATTATCTTGCACAAAGAGGAGTGCACCCATAATACATATTGCTACGAATGCATTCCGCTGGAATGCATTCGTAGAAATATGTATTATATATGTGGGCTTATATTAGGCTGTTTTCTGTATCAGGGAAAAATGAAGGGTGACAACCTCAAGCTGTTAATACAGCAACTCTTCGTAGTATTTTTTTGTTTCTGCTGCATAAAAAAATTCACCGACGATCACGATACTCTGTAATGTGAAATTTGAGTGCAGCTGTATACGTATTTCCATTTCGCGATATATTTGCTGGCGCGGACAATGTCTCTTGCGGCATGTTGCAAAGGGAGCGATGTGGCGGCGCGACTTCCTCGCTAATCGGGAGGTCGCGAGTGTGAGCGCGTGGGTGACGCATGGGCGCGATTCACAGCAGCCGCCCCAGACAAACCTCCGCTCATGCAGCGCTTGGTTTCCATACAGACAATGAGGAATGCGATGTTTTACTGGCATGTCCTTTGAAACGGGGCGGTGACAAATAGTCATATAGCCTGCTTGATTTAATAAGGTACGCTACACATGTTCTTTATCTAGCATTTTACAGAGTAAGCAGTTATGGGCTCATTCCAATAGCCGTTTCTGGTCGCGATGATGCCGCCGCCGCCCCGTAGCCGCTATCTCATTAAATGCGAAAAAAAAGTACCCGCTCTCCGCCTGGATCGAACCCAGGCGGAGAGCGGATACTTTACTTTACTGGGAGTCGGATACTTTACCACTGAGCCATTATTATTATTATTATTATTTATTTATTTATTATTATTATTATTATTATTATTATTATTATTATTATTATTATTATTATTATTATTATTATTATTATTATTATTATTATTATTATGTTTGTATACATATAACACAAGGACACGAAGGAAATAAGGAGGGAGCAAGCTGACAATTGCCACCGAGAGGCCGGAGAGGGGCACAACGCCTGCCTACTCTTTCCGGAGGAGGGAATAAAGGAAACGAAAACATGAGGAAAGAAAAGAGGAAATGAAAAAATGACGGACGCACAGACAGAACAAAACAACATACAAATAATTTCTATAAACGGGAGGCCAAGTCAGTGTCTTTCAGAAAAGCTAGCAGGGCTCGATGAGCCTGGTCACGTCGGGAAGCGCACCCCCTTGGAAATAGAGCAAGCGCTTGCTATCACGCAGAAGAAAAAAATGTCACAGTTTCGCCCTAAGGCCGAAGCAATGAATGCGATAGCAACACAGCAATGTCATACGAAGTAAGGTGAGCGGCTTTGGTAGCAATATGAATTGTAGTAAACATGAGCTCATTAAGTAAGCAGGTGTGCTGCGGCGTAAGTAGACCGACATGAAGAGAGACTCGATGACCACGAGAAGGCGCGTGTGAAACGGTGGTGTTGATGAGAAGCGCTTCCCGTGGGCAGCGCGTGCGAAGGGTAGTAGTGCTGCATTGCCGATCCGGGCAGCATTGCATGTGTAGCGTGCGTTGGAAAATGTGGCCCGACTATTACTAACTGAATGAACAAGCGTGGTGTGAGCGCGCACAAACAAAAATGAATAGATCACACTGAATGACTGCAGACAACGACTGTCAAAACGCTGGCAGCAAGCCCATACGCTGCAGCGGGCGAAGGTACGTGCGGTATATCGCTTCAACAGAAACTGAGCGGCGAATGCACAGTGCATAAAGGTAAGAGCCGTGTGGAGATAAGAGACGGTGCGGCGAGCGACGAGCGCGGTTGTTGGCAGAGTAGAAGTGCGCCCCCCCCCCCCCCCCGCTCCCTCCGGCGCTGGCTTCCCGCTTCCTTGCTTGCGCGTGGGAGAGATAAGAGACGGTGCGGTCGAGCGACGCGCGCGGTTGTTGGCAGAGTAAAAGTGCCCCCCCCGCTCCCTCCGGCGCTGGCTTCCCGCTTCGTTGCTTGCGCGTGGGAGCTTGAGTGCGTTCGCTCTCCGTGATAGCGCGCGTCCCCGCACGCTTCCGCTCGGGCATACGGCGCGCGGCGAAGATTTTATCTATACGGAACCTCACGGCGACGCCGACGGCAGAAATCCGGTTGAAGTGTCCATATAATTGCAATCGTAATAAAATTCCCTTTATACGCGCCCTGCGCCTCTGCGCCTGCGCGCATAGGCAGGCCGACCCGAGGCTCTGCCAGTATGATGGCACCATCTAGTTAACGTGCCTGCAACCGCCGCGTGCGACGAGATGCGATTCAGACGCGTTGCGATTCAGACGAGGCGCGCAATCAACGCTATCTCAATGTTAGATGTGCGCCACGTATTCTGGTACCTCTTCGGTACACGTCATGGCGTCTCCTCGCAAAGTATGAACCGCTACTGAAGAAGCGAATCGTAGAGCTACGTGCGCGGCTACAACGAGGCATCATCGGGCTCAGCAGACTGCTGTGCAGAGAGCATTAGAAGCAGCAGCTCACCGTCAATGCCGACGCCGGGTGGACAGTTCAGATCGTTCTCGTCAAAATCGAGGCGAAGACACTTTGCAGTGAAGACCTTGTTGTGCGTGGTGCCGAAATTGTAGCTACTCTTGCGCTACTAAACTAGCTTACGCTGTGACTGTGCTGCGTGTGCCGCGCAGGCCTGTGACTTTTTTGTATACATCTCCTTAATCTTCTTTGTCTTCCTTGAAAATCTACCTTGTACCCCTACCTATGACTGTAAGACATCCGGTCGTATCCCCAATTCTCTGCATTTTTTTTACCACCAATAGTCTAAACGTCTCTTGCTTATCTCGACTGCTGACCGTCCACGTTAAACCCAAGCGCTTCTGAAAGGTTTACGTTACCTACGGTTCTCACTGGGTGAATCCCTTCGCATTCCATTAGGATGTGCTGAGCGGTCTCCAGATTTTGGCTGCAGCATACACATGCCTCATCCATTCCCAATAGTTGCTCTGGTTCCCAATATTTGTCCTTAGCCAACCGGCTCGAGCCTCAAATAGCAAGGCACTGCCCTTTGTGCTATCGTACAGGTTTTCCCTTCTAATTTCATTCTTCTCGTTCTTGTAAATCTCCATGGTCCTTTTCGTTTCCATTCTTTGCACCCATTTAACCGTCTCTGTTTCTCTCACTTTCTTTCTGATGATTCCTGGTTGTCTATTTAGTTTCAATTACCTTGTAGTGGTTGCCATCTTCCTGGATCTTTCTCCATTCGGTGTCCACGCTTTTCAATTACAGACACTTGTGCACTGCAGCCGCCCATCCATGATCCTCAGTCTTTCTTCAAAACTATTTTTGCTTTGTTTTTATCTGACTTCAAACGAGGCCTAACCCATGTCACACTGTTCTACTTCAATGCGCGCTACTCTGGCGCCATCTCGTAACCATCGTTGCCGCAAAGCCCCCCGTGCGCAGCCCTACGCCTTTCTTCTCACGTTCTCGCCCTACCTTCTTCCGGCGTCAAATTGCGCTTTCGTCGAGCCATATCTCGGTAGAGCGGAGAAATGCCCCGGCGCCGTCCCGCGCACGCTCTCATTAGCGCGGTCACATGACTCTGTTGAACACGTGCTCGGCGCAGCTTTGACTTCGATGTCCAAGCTCCTCTCTCGCGAGCATAGCGCGTGCGTGCTATGCAGGAGAGGAGGAGCGCGCGTGCGAAGAAGAACGAGGTCCTCGCTCAACCGGTTTTAGCGTTGCACACCGGAATTTTGCGAAGCTTCAACAGCTCCACTGTTAAAATGTTTTAGAATGCATGATAGATGCAGCGCATAAAAAATGTCACAGTTTCGCCCTAAGGGCGAAGCAATGAATGCGATAGCAACACAGCAATGTCATACGATGTAAGGTGAGTGGCTTTGGTAGCAATATAAATTGTAGTAAACATGAGCTGATTAAGTAAGCAGGTGTGCTGCGGCGTAAGTAGACCGACATGAAGAGAGACTCGATGACCACGAGAAGGCGCGTGTGAAACGGTGGTGTTGATGAGAAGCGCTTCCCGTGGGCAGCGCGTGCGAAGGGACACACCTGCAGCGCTGCACTGCCGATCCGGGCAGCATTACATGTGTAGCGTGCGTTGGAAAATGTGGCCCGACTATTACTAACTGAATGAACAAGCGTGGTGTGAGCGCGCACAAACAAACATGAATAGATCACACTGAATGACTGCAGACAACGACTGTCAAAACGCTGGCAGCAAGCCCATACGCTGCAGCGGGCGAAGGTACGTGCGGTCTATCGCTTCAACAGAAACTGAGCGGCAAATACACAGTGCACAAAGGTCAGAGCCGTGTGGAGATAAGAGACGGTGCGGTCGAGCGACGAGCGCGGTTGTTGGCAGAGTAGAAGTGCGCCCCCCCCCCCCTCCCCGCTCTCTCCGGCGCTGGCTTCCCGCTTCCTTGCTTGCGCGTGGGAGAGATAAGAGACTGTGCGGACGAGCGACGAGCGCGGTTGTTGGCAGATAAGTGCCCCCTCCCCCTCCCCCCCCCCCCCCCCCCCTGCTCCCTCCGGCGCTGGCTTTCCGCTTCCTTGCTTGCGCGTGGGAGATTGAGTGCGTTCGCTCTCCGTGATAGCGCGCGTCCCCGCACGCTTCCGCTGGGGCATACGGCGCGTGGCGAAGATTTTATCTATACGGAACCTCACGGCGATGGCGACGGCGACGCCGACGGCAAAAATCCGGTTGAAGTGTCCATATAATTGCTATCGCAATAAAATAACAAGCTGAACAGCAGAGACACGAAATACGAAATGCAAAGGTGAACTATAAGTGACGCACGAAAGATTTTAACAATTTATCGATCATGGGGTTTCCGTGCGAAAGCTACAACGGACCTGCAAGAAACTGCTTAGTGGGAGGTGCAGGTTAAATTTGACAAGCCACTGCTCTTAAGTGCGACCAATAAGAAGTTTGACTTTTGGAAAGTCCACTATTTCATTGGTAGCAAAGAGCAAATAATAAAAAATATTAATAAAACAAGCAAGAGCTTTCGCTTATGTTTGGAAAAACAATATTAACAATTATTTATTTATTTATTTACTGATTATTTATTACTTCTAATACTTTCAATGCCCGGAGGAATTACAGACAGGAGTAGTCTAAAGGAGTCACTGGCCTGCGCGGCTCACGCAGCAGTGACAGCGTAAGCTGCAGGAGTGGCTCCATACGAGCTCCATTTTCGGCCGCACGCACCAGAGGTTCTTCGCGGCCGAGTATCTTTGCGTCGTTTTCACTGGAACGCGCTGAACTGTCTGACCGGCGTCTACGGCGAGCTGCGGTGGTGGTGGTGGTAGAAACCTTTATTGCCATTGCTGGTGGGGGCGAAGCCCCCTCATGACACTTGGGCGCTCCAGGCTTGTGCTGCTCTCTGCACAGCGTTCTGTTGAGCCCGACGTTGCCTGGTTGCAGCCGTAGCTCTACGATTCGCTTCTTCAGCAGGGGTTCGTGCCTTGCGAGGAGGCGCCATAACGCAACGTTACTCGACTAGGTTCAGCTGTTGAACTCTCCGTAGATTTGCCGCCAGAGGGCGGGAGCGCCGCAGTAAGAGGTCAAGAAAGTTGGCAACCAAGTACATGGATAGTTGAAACTGTAAATAGACATCCAGGAGTCATCAGAAAAAAAGTGAGAGAAATAGAGACAGTGAGTTGGATACAAAGAATGGAAACGCAGACCATGGAGATTTACAAGAATGAGAAGAAAGAAATTACAAGGGGAAATCTGTACGATAACACAAAGGGAAGTGCCTTGCTATTTGAAACTCGAGCCGGTTGCCTAAGGACGAAAACATACCGGACCAAATATTTGGAACTAGAGGAAGCATGCACATGCTGCAGCAAAGATCCGGAGACCACTCAGCACATCCTAATGGAATGTGAAGGGATTCACCCAGTCAGAACCGTATGTAACGTACACTTTCCAGAAGCATTTGGGTTTAACGTAGACAGAACACGGAAGCATCAACCGGTCAACTGTTGAGATAAGCAAGATACATTTAGAGTATTGGTGGAAAAAAGCAGGGAAGAGGTTGATATGACCGGATCTCTTACGGTCGTAGTAGCGGTACGAGGTAGATTTTGAGATGTATGCAAAAATGCTAGATAAACAACATTTATAGCATACCTGATTAAATCATTCATGCAAGGTGACTATTTGTCACCGCCCCGTTTCAAAGGGGATGATAATAAGTCATCATCATCATGATCATCAACTCTACGCGGGTGCAGCTCTGCATTGGCAAAGGCGCTCGGGTCCTACGACTTCGCAACTTACGAACGCAACAAGTGTTTTCACCGATGCCTTTTTAACAGCAGAGCTGTTTAAGCTTGGCAAAATTCCGGTGTGCAACGCTAAAAGTGGTTGAGCGAGGAGGAGCGCGCGACCTCGCTCGTGCGCCCCTCCTCTCTCGGGAGCATAGCGCGCGCCGTGCGCTATGCTCGCCTGCACATTGGCGTCATAGCTGCGCCGAGCACGTGTTCAGCAGAGTCACGTGACCACGCTAATGAAAGCATGTACGCGCCGGCGCCCGGGCATTTCTCCGTTCTACCGAGATATGGCTTGACCTATAAGCGCACCTTGACGCCGAAAGATGCTGCCCGACGAGAGAAGCGCCTTCAAGCTACGCGGGAAAGGAATCGCTGTCTTCGCGCCGATCCAGACTACCTAGCCAACAAAGCCGCCGATATGCGACGTCGCCAAACCGATCCGAAATACCGAGAACGCGAGAATCAAGCCAAGCGTCAATGCCCAGCCTTGCCATGATAGCCTAGCCTTGCCCTGGTGGGCCTCTTGCGCTGTAGTTTCAGGTAATGTAGCGGTGCCTGGTGGAGGCAAGAAAAGTTGGCTGGGTAGTACCGGGTTGGGTAGTAGTGAGCCCTGGCTGTAGCGAAGCACGCTTCTAGCCTGAGTTTCGCGTCGATTCCCATTTCTTTCTGCCCTGTTGTGAGTGCGAAAAAGCTCGTCGCTTGTCATAGACCACTCTGCGAGCTAGCCGTAGCCTAGTTTTACGAAAACGGACGCTCTGTATGTCGTGGGACGTAATGCTGGAAGCAGAAGGAATTGACGCCGATCCGACCGACAAACCTAGCTCAGCCTCAAAAAAGCGTCACGGTCGTTATTGCTGCGTCGTGGGCTGCCACGAGCAAGAAGGCCTTGAACATCAGATTCCACCGCTTTTCTTCAAGGCCTCAAGCAGCGGAGCGTCGGGCGCGCTGGATAACTTCACTACCTCACTACGAGCAGCACAGGTACGAGAGTTATATGTGCTCATCCTTGACCTCAAGCGAACACGTTAAGGCAGCGCAGCAAGATAGTATTGATTACGGCACATTGATGTTCAAGCGCTGTCATTAAAAGTTACATCAAGCGAGCAGCGCAAGAGCTCGCGCTGCAGCGCGATTAGCACGTACGTTACTGCGAGCTCATATTCATTGCATCAGTTACTTGCCAGTTGCTAAAGGGACCGATGGTCACTACTACAGCGCAGACATGACTACTTGTTTAGGGGCATGTAGTCAACAAAGATTACAGGAGGCCCGCCCGAGCGTTGTGCTCATCGTGTGCTCGAGCAGTTCGTACATCGCGGCGGGCTGAAAGACCGCTGCCGGCGCGGCGCGACCGTCGTGCGCTCGAGCAGCTCCGTACACGTAACTTATGCTTATCGCTGCTGTGAATTCATTTATTGGAAGTATTTCCTCGTGTTTCTGCGCCTGAATCGAGCAGCGTGCAAACCTTACCTGAAGTTCAACTTCGTACGCGACTCGCTTCACTTGCGATTGACACCGCCCTTAAAACTTCGCTGCTTATTTCTTGAACGCGTACACATATTTGGTGTTGCATAATTTCTTGCCTTTACGCAGCGTGCCAGCCCTGAAAAAATCTTCGGCGCCCGATATTTGATGCAGGCCGTGGCACAACACAATCGAAAGTGGCAGGTCCATATTGTAAACGTGCTTTCCGAAGCAGACGCCCGAGCTTGGTACTACCCAGCCCAGGGAAGAGGGTGCTCTTTAGCACCATTTTCGCAGCGCCCCCTGAACAAAGCAGGAGCTCTATAGCCCAACCTTGCATAGAAAAAGCTAAGTTAAGCCAAGTTAAGCCTACATCAACTACTTGCTAAGGAATGTCGCCCAGCTCTGCTGTTTCTTCAGATTTCGCACCGCTAGTGTCAAGCTGGCCGCATTTTTAATGTTTCTATAGCCTCGCGTTTAGCAGATTGATTGAAAAACTTTACTGAACCGTGAAAATGCTGCTGAGCATCTCCAGAGTGTGCTGTTGGAGGCCTTAGTCCAGGGCCCCAGCAGCCCTGGTCGTCCGCTCCGCTCTACTAATCAGCTATTACTAATTAATCAATAATACGAACGCATTATACGGCTCACGAGGCGGAAGATTCGGCGCAGACGGCATTGGGGGGACGACACGATGGTCCAAAAAGTCAAAGGAGCCCAAGTAAGCCAATTAAGTAAGTTAATTAAGGAAAGATAATTAAGGCAGAGTGAATTAAGGTGAAGTTAATGCACAGTTAATTAAGATAGAGTTAATTAGGGCACTCGAATCCACGACCATTGGTGGAAGTCGAACCCACGACCTTTGCTGTTACCTTAGGTGCAGTTAATTAAGGCCCAGGTAATTAAGATGGAGTGCACGCACTCACAGAAGTTTGAAAACTGAACCTAGCCTAGTAACGTTGCCATAACGTGTACCGAAGAGTAATAACAAGGATGGAGGTTACGCGGCGCACATGTCACATTCCTTGACTCGTGGCACGATACGATGCTGTGGATGATGATGATTTATTGGCATCCCCTTTGAAACGGGACGGTGACAAATAGTCACCTAGCCTGCTTGAGTTAAGCAGCTCCCGCTACATTAAACCTGCAACTTCTACATGTAAAGGCTTCATGTCGGGGCACATGATGGCAGTTAGCGCAACGCCAATGCAAATCTTGCACGTATTGACGCTACGCAGCGCTTGTCACCTCGAGTGACAACTGCCACAATACGATGCTAATGATGATGATAATTTATTTGCATCCCCTTTGAAAGTGGACTGTGACAACTATCTAATCATCTAGCTTGCTTGATTTAATGAGGTATACTGTACATGTTCTTAATTATAGCAATTTTGTATACGTCTCCTTATTCTTCTTTTCCTTCCTCAAACCTCCTTTATGTATACCTTGTACCGCTACCTATGCAATTGCTACATGGCATGCCATCTGGTGTAATAATATGCAACTGCAATGCAAATTGTGCGCCTATCGACGCTACGCGGTGCGCATCTCACATCGTGTGTCTCCACGCGCGCTTGGACGCGTGTACAGGGCATGTTTCCGCTGCAGGATAGCAAGCGTTGCCGTGGCTGAGATAGAAGAATAGCTGACTCACGCGCAGCGGGCTCGGGTGGGATCCCAGCGGGAAGTGGGTATTTTTCTCACTCCTGGCGATAGCTGCGACGGACACGGGCGGTGGCGGCGGCCGACAACATCGCCAACCGAAACGGCTATTGGAATGAACCCACAACAGCTTACGCTGTAAAAACATGGTACACGGCATTCTTGGAATCTAGGATGTGAGCGATCGAGGCAGGAAGGTGGTTTTAGTCGACGCATGTGCTGAAGATGCGAGAGAGGCTGAAAACATTCGTACGATATGCTGGAACTTCTACTTTGAAGATATATGATCTTATCTAGGTGACATATATTTTGGGCAAAAAAAGAACGTTTTTCAAAACTGTATTATAATGGTCGATTTTATGAAGAAGGGAAATCACCTATGACGCACTGAGAAGTCAGGTGAAATTAGCGGTCTTTCCACGTCCGTGACAATGGCATGACGTGAATAATTAGAGAGAATGAAATGAGCTGCGCCATTTGGAATGCTTTCAACTTCGCGGATTAGTATGATCTGACTATGGGGTCCCAGATAAAAGGAGGCGTATGTGAGTTTAGAGCGAACTAGGATTTTATACAGTGTTAATTTGAGCGAGGTAGGCGTAGTGTTGAAGTTGCGGCGCAAGTATTGAAGCATGCGGCTAGCGTTACTAGTAACTTATTCTATGTAAATAAGTTACTAACAGTTATTCTATGCCACCACGGGGTGTTAATGATGTTAGGGCCAATGTACATGTGCGAGGTAGCAGGAGAATTAGGCACGCCGTATGAGCTGTGTTACTTTCCGAACACCGAGTTACTCGCATACTCTACAATTGACTGGGTTAATTGTCATTCTGTCCGTTGTCATGCCATTGTCGTATGCTATTTTCAGATGTATGCGTTGTCATGCTATCGACTTCAATGTGTCGTCGTCATGCAGTCATCATGCCGCTGGGGTCCTTCTGTGGTTGTTTTTTTGTAGTATTGATTCCACTGCCGTCATGCCAATGTCGTTGTGCCATCGTCGTCATTGCACCGTCATCATGCGGCCATTTTCATGCCGCCGTGGTCGTTTCGTCGACGTGATGCGTTGCATGTGCATGATCGAGTGCAACGAGCTCTAGCTCATGTTGAGTGAGGGCTCCCAGTGAAAATGTGTCCAACTGGGTCATGTGGTGTATACTTGCGAATGATCATTAAGCACGAACAGCGTTCTTTGCAAACACCAAGAAAAGCTTCGCCTAAACCTATTTCCACAGCGCGTGGGATCTGCAGATTGTTTTCGGCCTTTTGTTTCATTTCCCTTTTTCACATGGACTGCACTTGGCATGCGTTCTAGCGTGTTAAGTTGAATTGTGAACTTGTATAGTTTTTGTGTCATGTCTTTTGAACTACACGCAGCAACTCGTTTTGAGTGAATTTATATTGTTATGGCTTTGTTCTTTCCAGATTGCTCCTCTTTTTATTACACGTCGGTGCAAAGGAGTAGCCGGCGAGGTGAGGCGCTACCATGTTTTTACACACATTTAATAAAGAGAGCTTTTTGCTGTTTAATTTGCCGTACTGTCAATCACTCCTAAAAAATTCAGGGCTACCATTATTTTAGTGTATACTAGAAAAAAAATGCTTTTAAACACTAAGTCGCTCATACGTTTTGAATACAAATAAGGGTGTGCCAACATCACCTAAAAATAGAAGTCGGCAGTTACGCCCGAAAGGCGCAGCATCGATTGCGATAGCAAATTAGCAGAATACGAAGTATGCATAATACTTTTATCGGCCGTATCGACTTGTAAACATTCGCTTGCTAACTAAGTTAACGAGCATAGTGTCAGCGTGCACAGCAAACGAACACATCACACTCGATTACCGCGGGCACTCGCTGTAAAAAACGCTGGCGTGAAGAAACGCGACAGCTGCAGAGATCGAAGTGACCTTCGTGCTGTTGTCTATCGCTTCAACGCAAACAGAGTGCGAGAGCACACGGCACGCACAAAGCTACAAGCCGCCGACGCGCCTATAAACTCAGCCCCCAGCACTGATCGCTCTGAAGATACGTCCGTGCGACCGCGCGCAGCCGCCACATACACATATGCAGCCGGAGTAAAGTGCCACCCCGCCCACCTTCCCCCTACCCTCCTCCCGACGCCTCGCAACGTTGGGTGCCTCGCGCCCGGCGAAAGACAGCGCAATTCCCGTCCGCTTTCTTCCCTTTCTTCCCTCGGACGAGATTGAACCGCGCTCGTCGGCTCCCCTCGCACGCTTTCACTTGCACGTACAATGTACGGCACGCGGCGACCGTGTTATCGCCCTTTAACTTCATACGGAATCTCATGGCAACGACGACGGCGACGACATAAATCCGCCTAGAGTGTTCATATAATTGCTATAGCAAAAAAAGGAAATACGATTGATTGACTTTTATTAAGAAGGTATATGAACTAGGAGTTCAAAATTATTAATACCTAAGAGTTCTTGTTGTCTGGTTTTGAACAGTGACCGTGAATCATACGCCCAAATTTTTGTCCTTCCAGCGCAGGCTTCGTAAAACAGCGTACATATGTAAGGTATCGTATGATACTTCAGTAAGTAGTCCGTCTGCACCCAGACTTGGTGGCCTGAAAAAAAAAAGAAAAAAAAACTTTTGAATTCTCCAACGTACAGATACTTCAGGGAAATTCATATTAATTTAGCAAGTTTTTCGTGCCAGATAATGTTCCCTCATTTTCGTGGCAAGTACTGGAATGCTGTATACCTTCGATGAAATTACGAGAAAAATCTTGCTTCAAGATGGTCGAGGACAAAATAGTTTGTCCGATCCTTTAAACACACCTCATAATAGTGATAAATGTGTCTGTCACCCTAATCTTCGCGCGCAAAGATGTTCATCTTTCCTGCAATACAGCTCAAATAGCCATGTGAAATAACTTTTTTGGATGCTCTTACAGACTCCGACTCACTATACCTACAAGCATTATCAACTAAATTCATTGATTTTAATTAATGCTTTAGTACATTCCAGCGTACTAAATGTAGCTGTTTGTTTGCGTTAAGCGAGTGGATTACTGCAATAATGTTTTTTTTTTTCATTATATAGTGTAATCAAAAGTTATGGTGAATGAAGTGGTTTGCTATCTAGGTGCTCGTGCATCCAATAAATCGTCAGTGAATATATGGTGTCCTGATAATGAGGGCGAGGTCGCAGGTGCGACTCCCGGCCGTGACGGTCACATATCGGTTGATTGCGGAACGCAATACTCGAGTATCTTTATCTAGGTGCGTGTTAAAGAGTCTTACGTGGTTGACATTTATCCCGAGAGCCTTACTATATATTGCTACACGCGTGTGGTATTTGATTGTTTGAACGAGGCCCGCGGGCGCCATCACTCGAAAGAAGAAGAGGAACAACGAGCTGGGCTCGAGCTGTGAATCTAACCGGTCAGCGCTGCAACCGCTGTCGTAAATATAACCTGTGAATAGTTGCTCGTCTTACTGACTCGTCCTTCGCGTAACAATATGTATAGGGTGACCCACCTAACCTTAGCCAAGTTGCTAAAAAAATCACCAGCGCTTCCCCTGTTGAGAAAATGGGGGTAAGCGAAGTTTGTGGCAAAACGGCGCTGTCGCCGGCGATCCGCTTCGTTTGCCCTAAACTCGGGGTAGGCGGCTCTTCGCTGTTGTTTTGCCTGGGCTTCGGAAGCCCTCACGCTACAATCGGCACGCTAGACTCGGACGACCAAGCTTCGCTTACCCCCATTTTCTCGACAGGAGAAGGGCCGGTGATTTTGTCTTTTTGGGTCCCATATGTGACAACGGTAGTTCAAGGGCGTGTTACAGGTACCCGAGCCCGCACGGATATGTTGCACTGAGCTTGGACCTTTTCTGCACTGTCACCAGAATCGGCCCACATGACCATGACAGGGGTGTGTGCGATTGAGCTTGGACCCTTTCTGCACTATCACCAGGATCGGCCTACTTTATAGCGTGACACCACCACCACCGCCGACACTTGTGAGGCAATAGAAGCTTCACTTAAAAAAAGAAAAGTTAAAGAAATGTGCTGCAAGATACAATTTCAAAACCAATGGCGTTGGGCTGTCAGGATGCTGGAGACCGAACACCGTAGGTCTCATAATTGTATCTTGCACCGGTGTATTAGAAATTCTTTTTTTTTCTTCTTTTTTTTTGCGTTGAGCAGCTTGGCTAACGTTAGCTGGGGAACATGGTATAGCCAGTGTGTTGATTCGGGGCGTTAAACTCCACAAATTAGGCTCTAAGGATTTGGTGGTTAGACAGTGCGAAATTTTCGTTTCTTCCCGTCCGCCTCTGCGTTTCCTGCACCGCTGCTTTGCAATGATGAACGTGGGCGAAAGCTCCCAACGTTCGGCTGGGTTTTATGGGTGAAAATAACGCATCAGCAAATAACACATAAAGTCTCTTTCTCAACGCATCTCGCACGCAAAATATCGGATGAAGAACATAATTACAGTGTCCTGCCCGTTTTCAATGAGCTTGACCTACTAGACGGCCAAATTTGGTTTTCTTGAATTTCGCGCCGCAAGTCTAGCGTTGGTACATGATTGTGACGTCACTGATTTTGAAATTACCTTTTATTAAATCGAACTTGAGCCGTTGTGGCTCACTAAATGTTCTTCAAGCTTGCTATGCTCAGTCTTTGGCGCCTTTAGGATAGACTGTAGTCCGTCTTTGGCGTTGAAAAATTAACTAGGCCTGATTTGACGCCGTCAAAATCTATGACGTATCGACAAGGCCCACCTTGTCCAAGGTTGCGTCCACACCCATCTCAGTGTTGGACTGCTGAGCACGAGGTCGCGGGATCGAATCCTGGCCATGGCGGCCGCATTTCGATGGGGGCGAAATGCAGAAAACACCCATCTGCTTAGATTGAGGTGCACGTTAAAGAACCCCAGGTGGTCTAACTTAATCGGGAGTTCCCCACTACGACGTGCCTCAATAAAATGGTGGTTTGGGCACATAAAACTCCATAATTAATTATTATTAGGCCCATCTCACGCTGTTGGGTCTTTTACAGCTTACCAAATTTCTTGTCACGGTAAGTGTAGCTGTTTTGGTGTTGTAGATAGACAAGTGATTAATGCAGCTCAAATAATTTTTCTCTCTAGTGTCACTTCAAAACAAAACGTTCGTGTAATCAGCTATACATAAGTTGACGTTGTAACACTTTCGCACTATAGCTTTGCTCCTGTACGAGAATGAGGGAAATCGAGGCGTCAACTTTAACCCGAAACCATAGGCACTGTTCACTACATTTAGGGAAATTTTACGATTCAGAATGTGCTTTGTGCGTTGTCAGATAGGCAATGAATGAAACAGCAAACACGAGGCACATCACTATTCCGGGTCAACGCAGTCTAATGTTTGTATTGGAAGGTTGAACCTGGACCCAGTTGCGTTATTACCTCGCTTTTACTTCCTCTAATTGCGGTAAAAGTTATACGTGCCTTATTTTAGGAAAGCGATCTGAAAAGCGGTTCTGAGTTTCAAAGTTTAGTGCATTTTAAACAATAAAGAGATAGCTTACCAAGTTCTTCTGACTTCATAAGTATACATGTTTTCTGATCCGTGTAAATTACTTGGTTGTTGCTAATCAGCTTATCAAAACGAAAGGAAAGTTTCGTGTCTGGAAAAAAAGAACGGCGGACGACTTGTAACAGTAATTTTATTTAGCGATAAGAACAAGGAACATGTAATATTTTCCGCTTACCGAGAAAAAGGACACGTGCCATAGCTCACAATCACTGGAAGTACTTAGGTCATCATTCTAGTATACGGAAACGTCGCGTTGAACATTGCGTCATTTGGCTGAACAGCATCGTCGTATCCAAAAAGAATGGCAGCGCTGCTGAGCATGCAACCATCTTGCAAGGGGGCGCAAGGGGAACTGGCGACGCAATCTCCCACGCGAAAGGAGCAATGCGGGAAGGCAGCGCGGGAGGGAGGGGGGGGGGGCGGCTTCTACTCTGCCAACAACTGCAGTCATGTACTTTGCGCTTTGCGCTTGGTTCTTTATTATGTTTGCGCCGGTACGGGCTACCGGTGTTGTCGCGCGCGCCGTATCTTGCAAGCGATCTCCACACGGCTCTGACCTTTGTATGCGCTGTGCATTCGGCCGCTCAGGTTCCGTTGAAGCGATAGACCGAACGAACCTTCGCTCGCTGCGGCGCCTGCGCTTGCTGCCAGCGTTTTGACAGTGGTTGTCTGCGGTCATCGAGTGTGATATATTCATGTGTGCTTGTGCGCGCTGACACCACGCTTGTTAATTCAGTTAGTAAGTGAATGTGTTCAACTTTATGCAGCCGATAAAACTACTATCCCTACTCCGAATAGCTCTCTGCAAACGTATTGAGCGCAATGATGGTAGAGCCCACACACTACAACTTCAGCTGTCGTGATAGCCGTTCTGTGAAGAATGTGCGCTTACTTCCTCCGTCTATGACACCTGATATATCGACAGGTGACGTCTGTTACTGCCCAAGCTCGGAACGTCGGCAGGAGCGCTCGTCGATGAATCCTCGATGGTACGCCGATCTTTCCCTAGAGATGCGCACACAGGCGTGCTTGTGCTTGGATTCCTTGTTGGTATTCTGGCAGTTCTTCTGCCGGTTTCCCGTGTCTTCTGGCTTACTTTTTGCGGACCACACACACTCGTCGCATGACGTCCTTGGCAGGTAGAGCACGTAACCTTGCGTCTACAATCACATGCCCTGTGACCTTTAGTCGTGCATCGAAAGCACCTCATGTCTCCTGATAAAACTTGCTTCTTTTGCGATAGGGGGGGGGGGGGGGGGTAGATCAATTGCGCAGTCTTCTGTGGAATGTTGACTTGATTTACAAAACACACAGTTCTCAGGCACTTTCATAGTGCTGTTGTGGTCAACTGAAGACGTGGGTTTCGAGCCACGAAAATGGCGAGATGTGTTTGGCGCATTCTCTCTTCCTGGATTCGCAAACTGGCTTTTCTCTAAGCTCTCCAACTCGATGAACAGGAAGTTTAATAGGCGTTCCAGCTCCGTGATAGACGCTGCATTACTGCTATCACTTGTCGCCCGAATGGCGCAAGACCGGTGGTACTGTACCACTATATCGTGTGGTAAAGCCCGCAGCAACAGGTCGCACAGCATTGTGGAAAAGGACGCCTTGCTCACCCCCAGGGTCTCCAGTCCGCGGATGCTGATGATGATCTGGTCGTACAGCTTGCGAAGAGCTGTCGGGTCACTTGAACCGACCGAAGGCCAAGTATGAAGCCTGTAGAAGTAATCCTGTTCGAGTCTCGTTCTATCGCCGAAGCGTTTCTTCAGTATATCGATGGCGTCCTTGTAGCAAGCTTCTGTTGTAGGCAGTCCCACAATAGCTGAGGCTGCGTCGCCTTTTAGGAAGAACCTCAGGTAGTTAAACTTGTCCGTCACTGTGAGGCTTCCGTTGCGGTGAATCATCTGGTCGAATTGTTCCCAGAAGTCGTTCCATCGACACAAATCACCAGCAAATGGGGCGATGGTAAGCTTGGGGAGCTTGGCACCAGAGACTCCCGCTGAACTGGCTGCCGATGAAGTCCGAAGCTCTGGTGTTGATGACGTGAAAACACGGTGTCGCTTGCTAAGCAGCTCATTCAGGACACTGGTAGCGTTGTCCTCGTATTCCACAACGGTGTTGTATCCTTGCTCAAACTCTTCATCAGCTATGTGGCTCTCTAGCTCCTTGTTGATTTTGTTCAACTCATCGTTATTCACCTTGATACGCCCGTAAATAGTGTTGAGCTGATCAACTGTGGCTGTTTTATCGCTGAGAAGAGCTCTTGCCTCGTTGATAAGCTTGGTATTCAGAGATCGTCTCGACGTCCACTTCGATCGCAGCTTCTCAATGATGGTGAGTTCACTCGTAGCCTTCCGTGGTCTCCGGTAGTAGATCCCGGGTCTTCAGCACCAAATGTTTAAAATGGCGTACGGTTTACTGAGAAGAAGCGAGGTTTAAAGCATCAGGCATGCTATTTATTCTTCGCTGTTCCGGTAGTCTCTGGCTGCACGTGCTCGTGAGCACGGGCTCTCTCCGGTATGGTATGGTATGGTATGCCTTATCTGATGGCGCATACCCACTGTGGGGGATTGGCCAAGATTTGGGTGGGATTAGGCAATCTTTTTTAATACTAAAATCGGTAAAGCTAAATGGAGAAAATGAACAAAAATAAAATATTTAATAATTCAAGAAAATCTATTTGAAGCATTTATAAATTCCTCCACGGCTGAGCAAATATCCCTGTGGCACTTTCCAAGAGAGGAGGCTCCTAAAGAAAGGATGTTTAGAATAGAAAAGCTTAAACCAAGCTGTGTAAATTTTGATTCTAGAATATTTTTCCTTAAAGAAGAAAAACGTCGGCAGAATATGAAAAAATGATCTATTGTTTCATCTTCTCCACAGAATGGGCACAGAGGGGAGGGCACCAGACCAGCCCTGTGACGATAGAAGTTTAATATTGGTACCCGACAACGTAATCGGGTAAAGATGACTTCAGTTTTTCTGGTGTGAAAGGAATTTTTGGGCCAAGGGAATAGGAGGTGTCGATATTCTGAGAAATTGGCTACAGCCGGGTTCAAGAAGTCTTGAATAATTGAATATCTCCTGAATCTAGTAGTCGTTAGGTAAGCTATTGTAGGAAGTAATCGTAATACAGGGCCACTGAGGGCCGCTCTCGCGAGACTGTCAGCCATTTCGTTCATGACTAATCCTTTATGTCCAGGCACCCAAAGCAATCTAATTAAATTTATGTGGGCAGGCACTAGAAAATGAAATGTACGTAAAAGGTTAGTGACACTATTTGCTGTGAGCGAGGAACATAAAGATAAAGAATCTGTTATTATTACTACCGCTGATATTGATGAATTTAGTTTGCGGAGGGCTAGAACTACAGCTAGAAATTCAGCCAGAAATACGGAAAAGAAGTCCGGAATCCTGATTGCGAATGACCAATTTAGAGCAGGAGAGAAAATGCCAATTCCAGATTTTTCTTCACACTGTGAGGCGTCTGTCGCAATGACCGTACTTATTGATAAACTTAATAAATGGTCTTGTAATAGGCCGTTTAATATATTATAAGAAAGGAGTTTTGCGTTGTTTGGGTAGATGTCATCATATATGATTTGTAGGTTTTCTCGCACATCACAAATAGGCGACACCTCCCAGATACGTACATTTAAGGGATTGAATAATGTTTGTACGAAGACCACCTGGGGTGTATGAAAACGAGGCCAGTGTATTCCGAAGAATAGTGCAGGCTGGGAAATGAATATGTATTCTAATCTTGTAATAGGGGATTCATACAATTTTAAGATTGTTTGCACCGTCAGTAAACGAAATCTACACAATATTGAGGGCAACCTGACTTCTTGGTGTAGTATGTTTTTGGCAACACATTTGGGTAATCCACAACACAGTCGTAGGGCTTCCCGCTCAAGCAGAACAAGGGGACGTAATTTATAAGCTGGCGCACCGGAAAAAAGTTGTCGCAGTTTCACCCGAAAGGCGAAGCATCAGTTGCGATAGCAACTTAGTAGAGCGCTATACGGAGTAAGGATAGTAGTTTTATCCGCTGTACAAACTTGGACATGCAGCAGCACCGGCAACACACAGCACTGTTGTCGACGCCGTCGGCGTTTTGCCCGCGTTCGCACAAAATGCGTGCGGCGTTGGTGACTGTTGCCGGAGCCTCTGATATAAATAGGCACTTAGTGCCGCAGCTAAACGTCGCCTCCCTTCCCTGCCCCCCCCCACGGGCTTTCGTGCGTCAGAAGAAGCCGCGTTTGCTCTACATATATGCTGATTGTAAAGGAGGAAAGAGACGCCTACTTCTGCAGCCCTTAAGGGAGCACGGCACAGAACGCGCGTTTGTTCTCCGCCGTGCGTTCACTCCCCGTGAAAGCGCGCGTCCCTCGCTCCCTTTCACTCGCACATACAGCGTTCGGCGGCGCGCGGCGACGATTTCATCTCTATTGACGTCATACGGAACCTCACGGCGACGGCGACGGCGACGGCGACGCCGACGGCAGAAATCTGCTTTTGAGTGTCCATATAATTGCTATCGCAATAATAATACACATCCAAATTATAAAATGGGCCGCACATACATTTTATATATCATTAAAAGTGGATAACTCCGCATTCCGGACCGACTGTTGCACAGCTTACGAAGCATACCAACGGCTCTCACTCCTTTTTATTGCGATAGCAATTATATGGACACTCAAAAGCAGATTTCTGCCGTCGGCGTCGCCGTCGCCGTAGCCGTCGCCGTCGCCGTGAGGTTCCGTATGACGTCATTTGGAGAAGAAATCGTCGCCGATGATGATAAGTGGTTCTTGAGGGAAAGGGAAAGGTTGGCGCTATCTTCTGCAGCCCTTGAGGGAGCACGGCTCAGCGTCGCCGCGCGCCGAACGCTGTATGTGCGAGTGAAAGGGCGCGAGGGGCGCGTCTTTCACGGGGAGTGAACGCACGGCGGAGAACAAACGCGCGTTCTGCGCCGTGCTCGCTTAAGGGCTGCAAAAGTAGGCGTCTCTGTTCTCCTTCACAATCACCATGTATGTAGAGCAAACGCGCCTTCTTTCGACGAGCGAGAGGCCGTGGGGGAGGGGGAGGGAAGGTAGGTGACGTTTAGCTGCGGCACGCAGTGCCTATTTATATCAGAGGCTCCGGCAACAGTCACCAACGCCGCACGCATTTTCAGCGAACGCGGGCAAAACGCCGATGGCGTCTTCAACAGTTCTGCGTGTTGCCGATGTTGCTGCATGTCCAAGTTTATACAGCTGATAAAGCTAATATCATTACTCCGTATAGCTCTCTACAAGTTTGCTATCGCAATTGATGCTTCGCCTTTCAGGTGAAACTGCGACAACTTTTTTAACTATTTGGTCAATATGGCCGAGCCAGCTGAGGGAACCGTCATATACTACACCTAAATATTTCACAGACTCCACTTGAGGTATAGTCTCGAGGCGATAAGATAGCGATATGTTAACAGGATTGTTAAGAGGGAAAACCAATATCGAGCATTTTCTAACGTTAAGTGAAAGGCGAATTTTGTTTAACCAGGTTTCTATGGCATAGAGGTAGTTTTGTAGTCTATAATATAGAGAGTGGATATCACTGTCTGATGCGAAGAAAGCAATGTCATCTGCGTATACGTATGTTTGTACATCTTGATGAAGAGGAATGGAACACATCAGAATGTTAAAAAGTAATGGTGAAGTGACAGCTCCTTGAGGAACACCACGTGATTGATTATAAATACTCGAGGAAAAGCCTCTTAGAGAGCAGTAAAATGTTCTTCCGTTTAAAAATTCATCAATCCAGTTTGAAAAATAATTTGGAATCTCTAGACTTCGCAATATATCTAATACGATTAAGTGTTCAACGCTGTCGTATGCTTTGGAAATGTCTAACGTCACGAGAGCACCTATTTGCCTCTGTCGCCGTGCTAGTTTTATTCTACTTTCTAAGTCCAAGTGAGCATGCCAAATGGAACATGATGGTCGGAATCTAATTTGGCAGGGGCTAAGCAAGTCTTTGTTATAAATTTAATCATACGGGCATATAGAATTCTTTCGATTAATTTAACCAAATTTGAAGTTAGGGCAATTGGTCTAATATTATCTATTGTATATCCTTCCCCATGATTTTTAAGAATTGGGATGATTTTAGCTATTTTCCACGCAGACGGAATCCATGAAAACCGAATTGAGTAATTTACAACAGCTAAAAGGTCATTAGAAGCTTCCTTAAATAAGATTCTGATCATAGCAGATGTTACCCCATCCACGCCGGGAGCTGAATCTGGAAGCCGCTCCACAATTTCAGCCAATTCCAACATAGAGATTTCTGTAAAATCATCTGATGCCCTACGTAAGCGAGAACAACTTGGCAATACGGAAGAAAATCTAAGCTCTAATCCCTTCGCAATTTCTTCTAGTGATTGTTTTATTTCATCGCTACTTAAGATTATAGAGTCAATATTAATTTGACGCGGAAGAACTTTTCTACTGCGGAGAAATCGGAACAATGCGCGCTTATTTTTATTGTTAGACAGGAAATCAAAATGCTTACAGTCGAATTGATCTTTGGCTTTTGAAACTGTATGTTTAAAGACTGCTCGAAAAAATTTGTAGTCACTCCAGTTTTGCGGACTCTGGTTATGTAATAATTTTTTCCAAGCAGCTTTTCTCTTTCTGTAGTCTCGGGTGCATTCTTCATTCCACCAAGGGTGGTAAGAATTTCTTTTATTCAATCTAATCTCAAATTGAGCCTTTTTTTGAGAGTTTTCCAAAGCGGAACAAATAATCGTGGTTTTTTGTTCTGTAGGCGCATCAGACAGAGATGAAAGGGCATTTCGTAAGCATTTTTTAAAAATGTCGTAGTTTATAAAAGTTCGAACCTGGTCACTCATAAATGTTACAGGACGGGCAACTTCAAATACTATTGGAAGGTGATCACTGTTTGTCGAACACTCAACAGTCGACCAAGAAGTTACGGAAAGACTCGGGCCACAGAATGTAAGATCTATTGAAGAGTAAGATTGACCTCGCACAAAAGTAATAGATCCGGAGTTAACACACGTTAGCCGATTGTCCAACGACCAGTTCCATAATCGGGTGCCGCACAAATCTGTTCTTAAACCCCATGAGACATGGTGAGAATTGAAATCACCTGCGATTAGAATTTCACGTCCGCAAGAGTTAATAACACTATCCAGTGTGCTAATGTCCTGTACGCCAGATGGAAAATATGCATTAACTACGGTGAAGGGACAACATCCAGGAAGAACTAGCTCTATCGCTAGGATTTCACACTCTGGAGTAGAAACTTGAAATGAAATTTTAGCCTTATGGCAAATTCTAGATGAAATGAGTGTAATTAATCCGCCACCTCTTGTAGGACGGTCTAAACGAAATGATCTGTAGAATTTTATTTGAAAAGATTTCGCAGAATTTAGCCACGTTTCTTGTAACATAATTAAATCAGGATTAAGTTGAGAAGTTAGACAAGATAAATCTACTGAAGCAGAGTATAAAGAGCGGCAGTTCCACTGAAGCACTTTTAGCGATCCTATGTTTTGGAAAGTGCAGCAGCCGAAACTGCCTTCTGTAGAATGCTTTGCTTTAGCACAGCACTGGACTGACTTTTCTTAGCTTTTGAGTGAGGACCGGGGAAGAGTCTTCATTGATAGAAGACATGGTTCTTTTATATGCTCGAGAATTTAGTTCCACCTCTGTCATTTCCAAATCTGTGTTAATCAGATTACCAGTTGTAGGGCCCTTGGAAGATGAAGTCGAAGGTTCAATATCATCATTGGAAGGAATGGTATCTGAGCTTTTATGACTAGCTTGGTGCTCAGGATCAACTGTTTGCGTTGTCACAGGAGTTGGGCAGGTAGTTTGCATCAAATGAGACAAATGACTAGAGATGGCCTGTGAGATACATTCACCCAGGCTCATTGCCAACCGTTCCATAGCTTTGGTAACTGCCTTTTCCACAGCGGCCTCTATAGTTGCAGTAAGTGATAGGTCCGCGGTAAGATTTTGTCTGCCTATAATCCCCGCATAGCCAGATGCCCTTTCTTTCACAATGTTTATTGCCTCCATCCTAGAGCAGCGTCGTCGGTCTATTATTTCAATCACTTGTAATTCTTGAGCCCTAACAGAACAGTTAGAATAATCGGCTGGGTGATTTCCATCACAGAGACAGCATCGCTCTTCTTGGGCACTACAATCACTTTGAGCGTGTTCGTCCCCACATGCGCAACAACGTTGTTTAGACTTACACCCTGCCATACTATGGCCGTACCGCCAGCAATTACGGCATTGGAGCGGACGCGATGCCAGGGGTTCAACTCTGAATACAAGGGGCCACACCTTTAGTTCTGATGGGCAGGAAGTTCCAGCAAAAGTTGCAATCACCGATTCTGTTGGGACCCGCTTATTGTCTACCATTCGATTGCATCGGTAAACAGCAATTACTCCAGTCCCAGACAACCTCTCTAGTGTTTCAGCGGGAGAAAGATCAGCATCGACACCTCTGACTATTCCCTTAGTGCAGGCGAGGTGAGCAGGGATGTAGGCACTCACCGGTAATGACGCGAAAGATGAACACCTAAGCAAATCCGCGACACAGGACTGGTCTGGCGATCGACACACGATACCTCCGCGGCCGAACTGCCTCACTTCCGTGATGGTCTGGTATGAAGATGTAGCAGCCTGCAGAGCTTTCTGGATCGCCTGGGGGTTGGTCAGACGTATAGAGCCTCCATTTGAAGGAACCAGAGCCACCGGGATGCTGTTCACACCCCTGCGGATGAACAAATCTAGAGGTAATTCATCCGTTGGAGTAGAGGCCGTCCAAGGGGAAAAACCCCCGCCGGGGGAGTTCTTGGACATTAGCCTAGGATGAAGCTGATGTTAGAGTAAGTGATACCTCAATAAATAAGATTAGTAAAGCCTAATATCACCCAAAACCTGGCCAAGAGACAGGAGCCACAGCGAACGCTTCCGAACGCCAGAGCACGCGGCGGTCGTTTCCATCGTTTCGTAAGACTGCGACGAGCTTCCCAGAGATGGAGTAAATGATTATCCACCGCTGGGCAGTCCTCCGCAGTCTGTATGCAAGTCTCGTGTTTATGTAGTGTTGTCATGAGATTTTGAGCCCAAGAGCTGTAGCAAATATTCGCGCCTGCTGTCCGCAACATACAGTTATTGAATTAATCTCAGCATAGTCTCTGATCGAAGAAGAAGAAGCGCCTGCGGTGGATAATCATTTACTCCATCTCTGGGAAGCTCGTCGCAGTCTTACGAAACGATGGAAACGACAAAAACACAACAGAACGCTGAAAAGACGTATAACAGATCTGACCCAGCAGGCTGTCGAGTATGCCTCTCAGTTAGCCGATTCAAACTGAATAGAGCGATGCAACACGGCAGCCCGACAGATGTCGGGGAAGAATACATGGAAGCTCTTCCGCAACTTGATCGATCCCGCTCAATCACGAGGAGAAACACAGAAACACTTACAACGCGCTTTACACAATTTTCAAGGCACAACAACACAGCTGGCAGAGACCTTAAGGGACAAGTATCTCTGCACCAGACAGGACCCTCGAGGTCAGGAATATCTCTATGCAGGCAGAGATAATCCAGAGGTGGATCAGCCGTTCCAACTCTACGACCTCAAGGCGGCGTTAGCCATAATGAAGAGAGGCACTGCGCCCGGTCGGGACAAGGTCACAGTGAAACTACTGGCCAACCTACCCGATCGCGCGTATGAAGCCCTTCTTAACTACATTAATGCGATATGGAAAGGGGAGACTCCCGTCCCCCTCGATTGGAAAACATCACTTGTCACTTTCATTCCTAAAGCAGGGAAAGAAATTAATGCGGACAACCTGAGACCTATCTCGCTCACATCGTGTGTGTGCAAGCTAATGGAGGCGATGGTGCGAGATAGGCTCTCCGAACATTTGGAAAATCGTAACACTTTTGCCGACACCATGTTCGGCTTCCGCCCACACAAGTCGGCACAAGACATATTATTACAACTCAATCATGACATACTACAGCCGACGGAGCACCCTCACAACGACAAGGTTGTCCTGGCCTTAGATCTGAAGGGAGCTTTCGACAACATTAAACACAGCACTATCTTAGCACACCTGAGCGAAACCCACTGTGCCACAAACACATTCACCTATATCAAGGATTTCATGACGGATCGAGCCGCACTCGTCAGAATCCAAGACACTGAATATGGACCTCACGAAATGGATACTAGGGGGACGCCACAAGGCGCTGTACTTTCCACTCTACTCTTTAACCTTGCGATGGTACATCTCCCGGCCCAGCTACATGGTATCGAAGGCGTGCGGCACGCGCTGTACGCCGATGATATCACCATCTGGGCCAAAGAGGGAAATACAGGACACATGGAGGAATGCCTGCAAGCAGCCGCTCACGTAGTGGATCGCTACGCAGAGCACTGCGGTCTCCAGTGTGCACCAAACCAATCAGAGTTTGTGCACCTTAAACCATCGCCTAAGGACACTACAGAAATACGCCTCTCTTTGGGTGGTGGCCCCATACACGAGGCCAAGGAGATCTGAATTCTCGGACTCTTTATTCACAATCAAAGAAGAGTCGACACAACACTAGAAAAGCTCCGCAAGGTTGGGGACCAAGTGGGCCGAAAGGACGCTGTGCGGCTAGCTCATGCATTCGTAACCAGCCGAATTTTATATTCGGTCCCCTATCTCTATCTGCGGAAGCATGATGAAGACAAAGTCGAGGTTATCCTCCGCAAAGTGATGAAGAGGGCCCTTGACCTCCCTGTCACCACTTCTAACGCGAGACTTCTCGCTTTGGGAGTGGTGAACACCTTTCAGGAGCTCAAGGAAGCTCACCTCATCAACCAATATACACGTCTAGCTCAAACAAAGTCGTTACGGCATTTGCTTGACCTGCTCCACTTGAAACATGACTTTCATATTCAGGAGCGGGTCCGAGTGCCCGAGCTCTGGAGACGCGCCGTCAGAGTTCGACCCCTCCCCACAAAAATGGATAGGGAAGACCATCGTGGTCGTCGCCAGGCGAGAGCGGACGCCTTGCAACGCCACTCTGGCAACAAACACGGAATCTTCTACGTGGATGTGGCCGGTTCATGTCGTAGGCGGTGGTATACGGCAGCGGTCATACACGAGGAAAAGCAAGTAGATGGGCTCACTTTCAAAGCCCCGGGCTCAACGCAAGCTGAAGAAGTAGCTATCGCCCTAGCTGCCTCTGATCCCCGATCTCAATATATCATAACCGACTCGCGTGGGGCTTGTCGAAATTATGAAGCTGGTTGGGTCACTCCGCTAGCGGAACGAATATTGCAGAACTATAGCAACAGGGGAATTGACCCTACCCCCCGTTGCCTAGCCTGGACTCCGGGCCACCAGGGCCTAATAGGGAATGAAGCCGAAAACACGGTGGTCCGAGCACTCATCCACCGGGCATCCCACTTATAACCTGAGTACCTGGAACCCGAAGGCGGCTATCTTCTTATTTTTAAAGACATCATGACCTATTACAAGGACAGGCACCGCCAATACCCAACTCCTGCAAAGGGGCTGGGCAAGGCTGATGAACGCATTTTGTTCCGGCTTTTCACTAACACATTATTGTGCCCGGCAATCTTAAAACATTTCGATTCTTCCTTCACTGGCAAGTGCCAATACTGTGGGGAGGTGGCTGACACCTACCACATGGTTTGGGCTTGCCAGCTCAACTCAGCTCTTCCCCCCAACCCTAATCCAACCCGAGAGGAGTGGGAGGTGGCCCTGCGTGGTTGCTCAGACCTTAAGGCCCAAAAGGCCTTGGTTCAGAGGGCTAAGCTGGCGGCTGGTACCAATGGGGTCCCGGAATAGGGACTCCACCCATTGCGAAGCCCCCTAAGGGCTCCACCTCTCTCTTTTGTTTTTAATAAAGGCTTTCAAGCAAGCGAATATTTGTACGATGACACACGGGACTTTTGCTATTTTCGAGTCGCATTTTAGACTTTCTTTTCCACGATCGTTCACCAGTTATGTCGCTCACCAGCTAGGTCGCCTTAGTATTCTACTCAAGCAGATCATATTGATGCCTGCTTAGTTTATCATAAAAGTTTGTTCAGAAGATATGAGTTAGAAATATCACACATTTCCTAAAATAGTTCAATGGGAGCTATCAACGTTCGGACGTGTACGCCCCCTACATGGAACTGGCCGCACTTTCATATGCATGCAGCATGCCCAAACTCTCTCCTTCCAGTGACGTAGGCACATGCGCGCCAATGATTGTGAACTGCAGTCTACAAGGGAAACGCTCACGTCTGCTTGCGCAAGCCAGCCTCGACTACAGTGCCACGCTTAGCTATGACCACGTGATGTACCCCCCAACGTACTACAAACCACTCGTCGATTCATACGAAGCACAGGATGCATACTACAAGGCAAAGCAAACATTATGCCTACTGGCAAGCCTCTAACGATCCACAATGGCGCTAAGCGGTTCGATTATTTCATAACGTGATTGATGCAGTGTGCAAGATTTTTCTTTTCAATAAACATTGCTGTGAAGAAAAAAAAATATATAGAGAGAGAGACTAAAGAAATGACCTTCCTTTAACAATTGTTAAAAGATAATATATACTTACCTATTCTTTTGTAGTAGGCCGTGCTAAGTTCATTGTCGTAGACAAAAAATTCATTGGTTTTATTTGACCACACTGTGTTTGCCCCGTACTTTCTGCAAAATAATGTTAAAAGAGTTTTACTTGCTGTAGTGCTGCTCAACACTGTGGACAGAAGGAGGAAAAGCAACGAGCTAACAAGATAATGTTCCCAATAACACATTAATCCTTCAACTGGCAAGATAAGAATTGCTTGACCCAGAGGGTTTTATTGCTTTAGTTCTTATTTACTTTGCTCAAATACATACCAATTGAAATATTAAACGGTGTCTCTAAAAATTAGGCGACATGCAGTAGGCCAAAATTATTGTTGACCAGGTGGTGAAAGGAAAATGTATGGACCAAGACTGATCCCTGGCACTTGCTTTGGCAAGGTCAATGTGTGTTCTTGAGATGTACCTTCATGGAGTTAAGAAATAAGAGGGTGCTTAAAAAGGGGAAAAAATCGCATCGGCGAGAATATGACCCCCACGTGCGCTAAGAAGATAACGACGAAGCCTTCAGGTTTTCTAACCAATACATCGGCTGCTGCTCACGCTCGACCTTTTATTGAATGCCGCAGTTGATCAGGTACATAAATAAAGGTAAATTGAAAGGCACAAACTAATATTTGGATTTGTCTAGTTTGTGCAGATGCTTTTGTTAGGTCAACAGTATTGTTGAGATACCAGTTAAATGGTTAAATACTCCATCTATTAAATCTGGGCCAGTATCTTCTGTATTGACCGGGAGTAGAAAGCACAGCGCTCAATCTTTCTGAGGCTTAAGCAGTTATACGTCAAGAAATACAATAATTTTTTTTTTAATTTCGATAGCAAAACGTACCTGGCTCGAACTCTAATGCCACAGTTACGAATTATAGAAAACGAAATTTGACCTAAATGTCAGTCTGCGGATGCAGGCATATCAATATAACGAGGCTGAAGCAATACAAAAGCGTAGAAGAGGGGTGCGGAGGTTGCTCTTGACGCCAGTTGCGGTTGACTCTTCTTCGAGTAAATATTAAGATCTCGTGAAATGTGCAATGTGAGAAGAAATACGTGGCGCAATAAACATGACAACCCTAGAAATAGTTAACTGCGGATGGCTTTGTTTATACAACAGTATGTACACTTATTCGGCTCAACATTCAATGCAGAAACGCATGGAATCCGTCTGCTTGGACATTTGAGCCACGGCATCGAGAGTGCTGCGCAAATTGAACTCCCTGAAGGTCACACAGAGCCTGATTTCTGCATCCCTTGGCGTTCCGTCGCATCATGCACTGCTCGCAGAATTTTAGCGCGCCGATCAAAGCAGGGCTGAATCTGTTCAAAAATTATTCTCGATATGGATTTTGGATGCCTGTTATATTGTGAAAAGGCCCGTGGTGTCTTAAGCAACCGTCGATAACAAAGTAACTGCTTAGCTGCGCCCGCTATTCTTGCAGTTCGGCTTTGTAAGGAACAGCATTGCTACGCGTGCACTGAACCACTCGATGATGCCCACTGTTTATCACTTTAGCGCATCGCTGATAGCACCTGCTCCTCCGGCTAGTTCATCATGGCCATGTGTGAGAACGACCTGCCGACTTACATTGAGGTCCCATTTTCAATGTAGTGATACCCTACAGTCTTGTTATATTTGTCGTTGGGGTAAGGTCTGGATGATGTGGTGCACAAACACTTGTATATCCCTTTGAGTCTTGCGTTTGAATGGAACATCAAATGATATCTGGGACTGCTGTGTGAAATTAGCTGAAAAAGATGAAAATAAATCTGCAATACGCCGGTATTACACTGTATAGACACTGTAAAAAAAGCTTTCTCTTCCGCTTTTCGAACTCCTTACAATTTTCTTTGCCAATAAATGAGGATTATTTCAAAAACTGAAGCAACGCAATTTAAAGTAGAAACAAATTTCAGAGACCTTCCCCTGTCGACAAAATTGGGGTAAGCGAAGCTTGAGGCAAGACGACGCTGTCGCAGGCATTCCGCTTCGTTTGCCCTAAACTCAAGGTCGGCGGCACTTCGCTGACGTTTGGCCTCAACATCGCGCTCGCGCAACTCGGAGTTCGCGGCTTTTCGCTGACGTTTCGCCTGGGCTTTGGAAACCCTCACGCTGTAGAATCGGACGACAAGCTTCGCTTACCCACATTTTCTTGACAGGGGAAGGGCTGGTGATTTTGTCTCTTTGGGTCCCACGTGTGACAAGGCTAGTTCAAGGGAGCGTTACAGGTCCCCGAGCCCACAGGGGTATGTGCCATTGAGCTTGGACCCTTTATGCACTATCGCCAGAATTGGCCCACTTTTTAACGTGACACCACCACAGTTTTTTTTTCACACCTCGTAATTCATCGACAGATTTGATATTTACTTCAGATATGCTTCAATATTATTTTTATTCATGTAAAGTTTGATTCTGATCTCACGCTCAGTCTATGTACGGCTATTCCTTTTTTCTCTCCAGTTAGTGCGAATTCGATCATTTATCGTGACTCTTCCAATAGCGGCAAATTTTTGTAAGTTCTCCAGTACGTTTCGCGTGGTACACCCGCTGTGTTTCATTGAAGTTTCATTCCAATTCTACCTTTAGTTTATTCCTCTGTGGTAGCTTAGCGGCTATGCTGTTGCGCTGCTAAGCGTAAGGTCGCGTAATCACGTGGTAGAGGCTTGAATTTCCAACTACGTCGGACACATTACGGTAGGGTTATAACCTTGCTAAATCATCAATGCCATGAATCCTTCTTAGCTGATAAAAGCCCGATAACGCTGAGAACAATGCAGGTGCTAATGCTGTTCCGCCGAAGGACAATACAAGATAAACTACATTATAAATAGCATTATCCAAACAACCATATAATATGTAACCCATCTTTGTAATTATTGTGCGCTTGATATGACAAAAAGTGAAAAATATGCCTTTAAAAACTCTGAATGACGTAAGATTTTGTTAAAATTTACTAAATTCGAATGGGTCTTGCTTTCCAGAACTACGATATGATTACGAGGCATGCCATAGTGAGGGACTTGGATTAATTTTGACTACCTGGGGTTCTTTAACGTGCACCTAAATGCACGTACACGAGCGTTTTGTTTCGCCCCCATCGAAATGCAGTCGCCACGGCTGGGATCGAACTCGTGACCTCGAGCTCAGCAGCGCAATGCCTCAGCCACTAAGCTACCACCGCGGGTAGTTAAGTCCCGTGATATCGTCAGAAGTTTTACGATTAAAGTAACAGGAACACTAACTATTGCTTGCCAAAGTTCAACTACTGCCATTACATCTTATGTGCGCTGTCGCTACGTACCTTCCACGCGTCCGGGTTGTCTCCAAGACGTTTCGCTATGAAGCTTGGGTCGCAGTGTGGTTTCTTATTACCGGAGCAACCGCCGAATACGCAGACCAATAGAAGGGCTATTATTACCGCCATTATTTTATAGCCTCTTGCGAATCCTGCAGACTAGTTCACTGCAAAATCTACATTCGTGTGTTCTGAGCCTTAAATTTGGTTTCGAAAAAGTTGAAAGATCATCACTGAAGCGAGGTTCTGGGATTTTCGCTCTTTACGAGAAAAATGCCACATGGTTTTTGACCTGAGCATCTCTTGACTTGTATGTCATCACAGACATCACAGTCATGACATTTTCTAGGGTAGCAAGAAACCATCTGGAACTTGCGAGCATGTATTTCAAAGAGATATTGCTTCTTCTGCTTTCTTTCTGGGGTTTTTACGTGCCAAAATTAGTTCTGTTTATGAGGCACGCTGCAGTGGAGGGCTCCGGATAAATTTTGACCACCTAGGGTTCTTTAACGTGCACTACAACGCAAGCACACGGGCGTTTTTGCATTTCGACTCCACCGAAATGCGGCCGCCGCGGCCGGGATTCGATCCCGTGACCTCGTGCTCAGCAGCGCAACGTTTTAGAAGAGATATGGCAAGAAAAATATTCTAGAATCTATGATAGATGGAGCGCATAAAAATTCAGCACATACACTTAAGACTGCTTACGTGTGGGAATGAAAAAGCATTTGTCACAGACCCCGGTGAACGAGGCGCAGACGCCGGACTAAATTCCAAAGCCGACTTATCAGCTTCCGAAAATAATCCCACGAAAGCAAGGACAATTAAGAGTGGGCCCTCTGGTGCGCCAGCGAACGCCGGTTGCTGTCCAAAGACCGAGTCAGAGCCCAGAGTTGTCAAAACACAACAAAATATATTCTTCACACAAGGCAGTTACACACACACTTGCACACTTAGGCTAGACACAACACAATACAAATCAGATGGGTATTAACAAACACAAGAAAATAACGACAAGCACTGAGAGTCCAACACGTAAAACATAAAAATAAAAAGGAACACTAAGTGTCCAATCGTATTCACCAGTGTTGGTCTTGGAAGTCAGACGATCTCGGCGTAACTTGGGGGCAAATCTCGAAGAAAGAACTTCTTCCGGAAATGCAGACGCTCGATGAACTCGTCGACTAGCTTGCCGGGGAATCCCCTTCTTCCGCAGACGCTTGGTCTTCACGTTACATCACTTCACGGTGCGGACTCAACTCCTGAATTCCTCACTGGACTCCGAACTGACAATGCTCGCACAGCGTTTATATAGCCGTCGACGGTCCTTCTCGAACATTCGATCGGAGTTGTGATTCCGTAGCACGGCCAAAGCTTGGGAAACTTCGAGTCTTTTCTGGTACCTTCGACCACCGCCGCGTCGTCGAGGTGGGGGGTGATGACTCATGCTGTTCACGCACGCTCACACTGTAGTTATCTCTCTCGGCTCGCCGGGTGAGAAGGTGTCTCGGCGCGCGCGTGTGCTCTCTCTCTCTCTCCCTCTCCGGTTACGTCCCTTCGTCGAGCTTCTTCCAGACGTTTCGGCGCCGTTGTTAGCGTTGTTGCTTGAGGCGTATGCGCTCTCCCCCTCTGTTGAAGTTGCCGCGGGGCCGGCGTGTTCTTTCGCTGGCTTGCGCGACACTCGGCGCGCGCTTGGATTACGCGCTCTTTTGTGACACTGCCCCCCACTTTAAGAATATTATGCAATAATATTCAAGAGAACACAAAAGAAGCGCGCACAAAAGTCCACTACGCACGAGTCCGTAAGTCCATAAATCGGTCCACCACAATTCACACATCACTTGCGATACATCGAATACAAACACAAGTCACACAAGTACACTTGGACTACACAATAACACATCGCTAGTGTAACTAGTACACTTATATTATACAATAATACATCTCTCACGTAACAATTACACTTGTACTATACAATATTACATATCTCGCGTAACAAGGCAAACATTTGAAATATAACACGTGGAACAAGTATACAAAACTATGACGGGGTAGTCTACAGAACAGAAACAAATACATAAACAAACACTCGGTGCACTCGACCAAAACACTTTGCACCACACACTAATCGTTTACGGCTCTTAAATTTAAATTTCCTGTCCTTGGTTTTTCGATGGTGGTGTTTGACGTGCTTATGAGTCCCGGTCGGTTTATTTTCGAAATCGGGCGTGGAAGGGAGCTGGAAAGGCTTTGCCTGAACCTTTGCTTCAGCTCGGGTGACAGCCGCCGCGGTGTTCTCGTCAGATGTTGATGGTTTCCCGCGTGGCTCTTCAATCGTCGAGGGTTCGGTCTTCGGCTCTTCTTTCAAAGGTTTCGGATCGTCTGGGGCGCGAACTCCCTCGACGTTTCCTATGATTAGGTCGTACAGTGGGTTGTCCATGCAAAGCGCAGTGACATTCCCACTGTAATAGGGGTATCGACCTCAATGTGGCTTCGGCAAGCTTCCTAACCGTACCGTCGATCAGGTAAACTAAAGTGGTTTCGCCCGTGAGCTCCTCGTCTTTTACTAAGTCCCTTCGCACGATCACTGTGCTGGTGCCGGAATCTCGCAACACCGTAATTTGTTTTCCTGCCATTTTTCCGGCAAGGACAGACATTCCCTTATTGGGAAATTCTGGGCGTTGTGTCATCACCGCATTAACGACCGGAATTCTTTTTCCATCTCGAAGTTCTACAAAGCCGTCGTTTATGTCTTCTTGATGTTTTGGTGGGGCATACACACAGGATGCTTGGGGAGTTTCCTTCACTCCGTTGCGACATGAATCGGCTTTGTGCCCCGTTCGCCCACATTTAAAACATTTAACCTCATCGGTGCGCGTAAAGTTGGTACGACAACTGCTAGCATGATGGCCCAGTCGGTTACAAAGATAACACCTCGGAACAGGCTTCGGAGGGTTTCTCCTTTCATCGGATGCCGGTTTCTTTGCGTCCTCTGGCTCCTCTTTTCTCATTTTGGAGAGATTGGTGCCTCCCTGTGCTCCCAAAAATTGGTCTGCCAATTCCAACATATCTTGAAGCGTTTTGGCTTTCCTTTCTTTCAGATAGAGTGACAGGCTCGGGTGGCAACTGATGAGGAATTGCTCCTTGATCAGAAGCTCTCTAAGTGCATCGTACTCCTGTGCAGTCTCTGAAAGTTCGGTCCACCTATCAAAATAGTGACTGAGCCGCGCGGCAAATTGCGTGGCAGTCTCGCCATCGGCTGGCTTTCCAGTCCTAAACTTATCTCGGAAGCCTTCTACGGTGAACCTAAATCTTTTCAGTAAAGCAGCTTTCACCCTTCCATAATTAGAGTCATCGGTCGGCGTCAGCCGACCGTACACACTAAGTGCTTCGCCACTCAAACACGTGCTCAACGCAGTGGCCCATGATCCTCTGGCCAATTCTGGCTTTTAGCAACTGTCTCAAATCTATGCAAATAGGCATCCAGATCATCTTTTCTTTCATCGAATGCCACAAGCAGTTTGCTTGGGTTCAGACGGAAACTAGTTTCTTCCCTTTCAGTGCTATCGACTCTTGCCTGGGCGGGAGCGTCTGTACGCTGCTGCAATCGAAGTCGTTCGAGTTCTAACTCATGCTGTCTTTGCCTTTCCCTCTCAGCTAATTCAGCTTCTCTTTGTTCTTTTCGCTCCATTGCCTCTCTTTCTTCTTTTTATCTGTCGCTCTTTCGCTTCTCTTTCTTCCCTTATCTGTCGCTCCTTTGCTTCTCTTTCTTCTTTGGCCCGTTCGGCCGCTAGCTTTTCTCTCTCTCTTTCTAAAA
>NC_051155.1:59843698-59870582 GCF_013339745.2 Dermacentor silvarum | reverse complement strand
TTGCGCTTTCTGATGCAGAGTTCAAGCAAAAATCAACCTAGTTAATCCGGGTCCGAGCACCATGGTCCGTGGCATACCCATGATTAACTTAAGTAAATGAATACATCAATTGGTCTGGGATTCCAATGAAAGGGGCATTAAGAACATTATCTACATCACTCAAACGCACCACACTTTGCGCAATATTAGAGACTATTTGCCATTGACACAAATATCAAATCGCGCGTGGTTAAACTGAAGAAATCTTGACTACAGCATAAAAATAATGTTGTAAAGAAATCGTATTGTGAGAGCCACCTTTCAGTTTCCTGATGTGTAGTGAATACAAGAAAGAATTCCAAACATGAAGATGTTACAAATGAAAACAAGCTAGAGAAGGACCTTTACAGTGAGTAATTATTCAAAAAAGAAACCTGCAATTTTGGGACCGGAGCCAACGATTTCTCTCCAGCACCGGCGGCTATACCACGTGGTAACAAAGCAAGGTATCCGAGGTGGCGCATTTAGTAATTATTACTAGCACTTTGTCAAGTTTGTGCAGAAGTCACTTACCGGTAATGACGGCGCATCCAAGAATTCTGAAGCACCAGTGAAGACCCATGCAGGGCGACGCCGACGTGAGAAGCTTTGAAATGCGTCCCACGCTAATGTAGTCGGCGGCATAGCCCTCCATCTTCTCCAGCGCAACCAGGGCACGAGGTATGTGGCTAGCCAGTAAGACATCGCGAACACCACGGCCGCCGTCGCATTGGTGAAGAACAGCGATATAAACATCGCCTTGAGCATGTACAGCAGCGTGAATATGAAGAAGCACACGAAGACCACCAGCTGTCGATTCCCATAGGTACGTGACGTTAAGTCGCTGTGCCAGTTCGGAGCGAACAACATGTGGGTCATGTTACAAAGCACCGCAACCATGCCTAGGAACAGTGAGGCGAGAAATGGCCGAGCCAATAGACGGCATTGTTCAGTCCAACGAGGCGCAGTTCTCACGCATGCCGCTCTGGTTCTCCTCGACAAGCCGGGCCACTAGTGTGCAGAAGGGTACCATGTAGCCGAGGCCGGCGCGGAGTGCGGTAAGGCTGTAGCCACTCCTGCAATGCGAAATGAAATGGCATGACAGATTAGAGAGAGAAAGTTTCATATACAACAAGCAGATAGGTTGGCCTAAGGTACATTCCTCTAGCCAGCTACTATGCGTTGGAGGAAGGGAAAGAAGTAAAGAAATAGGGAAGATCGAGGCGCATGATGGGTAACGATGACGAGAGAAGGAGGATGTAAAGCATAAAGCAAGCAATTTTGTATACTCAAAACCTACAGTCCAGGGCAGTACATTTTAAAAAGTCCAGTAACGCCTGGATGACCTTAAAAACTCCATTACACGTCTGACCAAGGGCCTAAAATAAAGGAATGACAGAATAGGTTCTGTAGGAATTCTTTAAACGTTAGGGACACGCACGGTGCCCGGTTTGAGCCCAGCGTAATGTCCTTATGTTAGTAAGAGTGATGCACAACATGCCAACAAAATATTAAAGTCTGGCAGCGGGAATTTTAATGGATATTAAGCATCCAAAGCGACTGCTCCCACGATAGAATAAAGATAGAATAAAGTATAAACTATCTCGGAACTATAGTTTATACTATAGTTTCTATAGGGTACATCTAAGGCTATGCGTGCCTCGCACGTGTATTTAGAAGACAGCAGCATTTGAGCTTCATTTAGTGCGTCGAAATAATTATAAATAAGCGCGAATCTTCTTGTACTCTTAAACGCGTAATTTGCGCAAGTTTGTGTTTGTTTCTTTAATGCATTAGTAGCATGCAAGAGTTTTGACCGCAAAGTGGCAGCGAGTCTGATAACACATCCGTGAAGTCAACGAGGCTCTCAGTGGCACGATTATGTGCGTTAATAACGAATGTAGAGTACGAACATTTTCAATTATCATTTCTATTTCAATTATCAATTATTTAGGGCCATTCTGCAGTTAAGTTGGACGATTTTGTTCTTGGATGCATAGACGTGTAGTGTTCTGTTCAATATTCTTTTTTTTTCTTGCGTGAGTCGCACTCAAGAGATTTGACCGCAATGTGAGAGCGAGTCTGATAGTATATCCGTGAAGTCAACGAGGCTCTCAGTGGCACTATTACGTGCGTTAATAACGAATGTAGAGTACGACAGACAGTTCACGGCGTTTGTGCCGCATATAATATTTCAATGACCATTATTTAGGGTAATGTTCTGCTCGATTTTTTTTTTTGGTTAATGGTATAGTAATCTGAAAGTCGTTAGTCCGAATCCTCCTACAGTCCACTACATTTTCAGGCATGGAGTGGCGCCTCACACCGGCAAAAAATAATATTGCCGAGAGCCAGGCGCGTAGCCAGAGGGAGGCGGGGGGGGGGGGGGGGGGGGGGCTTATGGGGCTTCAGCCCCCCCCCCCCCCCCTCCCGAAATTTTTTTCGTCGGCGGCATCCACCGCCGACCAAAACTACCACCGACGCCGGGAATCATTCTGGATTTTGTGTACAATGTCTTTTTCACGCTCGAAACGACATTTCGGCACGAACATTGCGAACTCGGGCTGGATTTCGTAGCAAAGCCCTTGCACCTGGAGTCACGTAACCCAAGGAGCCTCATCTGAGCACAAACTTTCAAGGGCTTTTCGATAGCGGGCGGGCGCGTTGCGGCATCTCGCAGCGGCCGCGGAATCTACGGAGCGCATGGATTTCAACTCCATAAAGTTCTCATACACTTTTGACGCGAAAAGTGCGCTGACATTTCTAAAGGCGTGCTTCTGATCTTTAATTCTGGAACTTTCTGGGTTTGATGTTTTTATAAACTTGGACCAACATGCATGCACTGGAGCCCTCGTATCCAAGCTGTTCCATAAATGAAAGCACGCGCTGGGAATCTTCCACAAACACGAACATACTAATATTACCGTGACTGAGCTAGCAGCTGATCATTTTCTCCAAACATTTTCAGGAAGCGTGCCCAATGTGATCGATCAGCTGGATCAGGGCAGGCAAAGTAAAATATGAGAAAACAGGAGAAATGAAATGGCCTATTATTGAGGAAATTCTTTTTTGTGGGCTACAAGGTCTGGCTCTCCGTGGCCACAGGGACAGTGGCCCTATAGATTTAAGCATAGCCCCTGCTGAAATACAGGTATTTTCAGAGCGCTTCTTCGCATGCAAGCTGATTGTGGAGATACATATCCGAAGAACCATTCGGAAAGTTGCCTCGTATTTAAGCCCAGATGCACAAAACCAAATTTTAGAAATTTGTGGCGAAATTATCACAGAAAGCCTAGTTGCAAAAGCAGGCTGCTTCTCCATACTTCCTGACGAAACGACGGACATCGCTGCAATCGAACAGCCTACTGTTTGTGCAAGGTGCCTAAACAAGGATGCCAACGACCTCGAGGGAGTGTTTTAGGTTTTAGCACCGGAATAGATGCCCTCTCTCTTTGCGACTGCAGGCTCTATGTAAATGTGTACAAACTGTTCCAGATTCTAGTCACCCTTCCAGTGACCACTGCCTGCGCAGAGAGAATATTTTTTTAACAAAAGTTTACTAAAAAACTACTTGCGCTCTACAATGTCTGTGGAACGCATGGTTAGACTGGTGCTTCTATACACCCACAGAGACGTCGGCATCAACGTGTCCGAAGTCATTGACCGCTTCGCTCAACTTCCCCGCCGAGAGAAGTTTGTCCTTTAGATAGCGAAGCAGCAAAAATCAATGCAAGTAAAGAGCTCTGTTCCTTCAGGTCCATAAGCTCGTAATTATGAAAACGTATGACTGTTCGTTAGCTTTTAAAACCGCAGAACTTTTAGCCGTTTATTCTAGCAGTTAGCATCATGATCAAAATTATCATGCGAATACGAAATTACGAGGACATCAATAACCAATTTTGACCGACCTTGCTCATTGAAAGCCTGGCCCACGTGGCGTTTTCCAAAAACACACTGAGATATTGGGTAGTTCAACTTGCCGCATCATCTGTGGCTTTCGTTCGTCCTTTTCTTTTCTTTTTAGCTACCTGCTTTTTTTTTTTTTTTGAAACGAAGCAAAACCCTCCTTAAATTTTGGGTGCAGAGTAATTGTTGCTGCTGTGCAGGCAGTTAAATTACACATTTTCGTACTGATTTCTGCATTATTCCTCTATTATTCTGCATGTATGGTGCTGTCGCGACTGCTGCATGGCCCGAGTGCATATCACAATTTCAGCGATCATAGTTTTGTTCTTGCCTAGATCATCTGTCTTTCTGTGCGCAAAGTTTACTATCTCTGACTCCGCAAAGTGTTTGTCTTGTTTGACGCATAATATACAGTGACGTTTGCTTAAATACGTAGATTTATTGGAGACTTAGGCGTATATTTAAATATCTTGTTGCGAGGTGTTGTGTATACAAGCAGTGAACTTTGTTTCCAGCGACTCTTTTTTGCCCTTTAACGAGTTGTATCTTCGCATTTGTATATTCCATTCTATCTTCGCATTTCTAATGTATATTTTGCAGAACTCCTGCTTTTATGTGACAGCCACAGATACGAAGATGAGAGGATTGCCCTTCGGAACGCTTTGGGGCACTTAGACGACAGGCCTTTTACGGAGGAAAAGATCTTAGGTGCGTAGCCTCGTGCGTCTGCTATGTGCAGGGCTACAAAGGCGCTGCTGCGTTTTTTGAAGTGCACAAGCCTGTTTGACCGCCTGTGACGAAACTCAGCGATGAATGCTTAACTGTAAATGTGCAACGAGTGAACTGTGAACTTCTCTCTTCCTTCTCTTTCAAGCCCTTCTCCCCCTTCCCCAGTGCAGGGTAGCCTACCGGGCTCAGCAAGTTAACCTCCCTGCCTTTCCCTTATGGCTTCTCTCTCTCTCCTACTTTTTATTTGTATTCACTGTTGCGAGTATAATTTCGGTGTAATTACAATACACGACCGGTAACAGCTGCTCCTGTGCAATCTATTGCAACGAGGGACGGCGTCACTGAGGTTTTTTCCTGGCCGTTGCTTATGTTCAGAAATGTAAACAAGGTTCTTGAATGACGAAGATTCATCAAAATATTTGTCCTCAACTTATTCATTTCATGGCCTTTACGTTCTTCCTATCAGCTGTATACACTGCTTTGCTGGTTTCGAACTGATATAGTTCTAATGTCCGTGTGATATTTTCGTTACTTATTAAATAGACAAAAAAAACGCGGCCGCATTGATATCAGTTATTTCTGCCAGAATTTTTGGAACATACGAATGCATTATTTCATGAAAAAATACATATTTTACTTGACAGTGCGTACCGTTCAATAATTCGTTTGCAGCATCTAATATACAACGGCATTGACAATGCAGTTATTACTCATGTATTTGATCCCTCGACAAATTCTATAAGGAGGAGGCCACGCTGCAACCTGAGCCCCCCCCCCGCACAAAATTTCTGGCTACGCCACTGCCGAGAGCCAGTGGCGCTATTCTAGTCAAGGTGCAACCAAATTAGGAAGGCCCACTAAACTTCAACAAAGTGACTCCCTTACCAGAACAGGACTTGGCCTCCCTGGTGCAGTATTCGGCCGCTACCTCCCAAATGACTCCTCCAATTTACCTATGGCCCTCAGTCCCCAGCGGCTGCGGTGCACCTGGCCAAAGCGGCGGTCAGACTTGCTACGCGGCAGAGGGTGCTAAGAATCTCTGGGCCCGGACAGGCCACTACTGGAAATTGAACCTGGCAACGTTCAACACTCGCACCCTATCAAGTGAGGCTAGATTAGCAGGGCTATTTGAAGAATTATCAGGCATTGCCTGGAACATTATTGGCCTTAGTGAGGTTAGCAGAACTGGTGAGGCTTATACAGTGTTGACTAACGGCCACGTCCTCTGCTACAGAGGACGCCCCAACCTTCAGTCACGATGATGAAGAAATAGAACAGTTTTATGAAGATGTTGAATTAGCAATGAGAAACGTGCAAACTCAGTATACTTTGTCATGGGCGACTTCAGTGTAAAAGTGGGGAAAAAGCAGGCTGGTGAGCAAGCAATTGGCAACTACGACATCTATTCTAGCAACAAAAGCGGAGAGATGTTGGTAGAATTCGCGGAAAGGAATAGGCTTCGAATAATCAATATCTTCTTCAGGAAGAGCAGCAACAGAAAGTGGACCTGGAAAAGCGCTAATGGAAAAACTAAAAATTAAATAGATTTCATACTCTCTGCCGATCCCAGCATAGTGCAGGATATAGAAGCATTAGGTAGGGTAAAGTGCCGTGGCCATAGGCTAGTGAGGCTTAGGATTTCTCTCAATTTGAAGAGAGAAAGAATAAAGTTAGTCATGAAGAAACAGGCCAACTTAGACGCAGTAAGGGTAAAAACATACCAATTCAGGCTGGCGCTCGCAAACAAATATGCAGCTTTAGAACAGGAACATAAAGACAACATAGATGTAATGAATAAAACTGTAACTAGGTTGATCTCGGAAGCAGCAATTCAAGTGGGTGGTAAGGCACCAAGGCAACCAGTAGGTAATCTCGCCCAAGTAACAAAGGTCCTAACAAAGAAACGGCAAAACATGAAAGTGTCAAACTCGAGAGATCAGGTAGAATTCGCTGAACTGTCGAAACTAATCAACCAGAAGAAAGTAAGGTATATCCGAAATTATAAGGTGTAAAAGACTGCGGAAGCAGTAAAATATGGACGCAGCGTGAAATCCGTGAGAAGAAAACTTGGCATAGGACAAGGCAAAATGTGTGCACTGAAAGATAAGCAGGGTAATATCATCAGCAATTTCGATTACACAGTAAAAGCAGCGGAAGAATTCTATACTCAGCTGTACAGTACCCAGAGCAGCCAAGCTACTTTCATTCAAAATAGTGATGAGCAGGATACAGAGGCCGCTTCTACAACTAGCGATGAATTTAGAAGGGCCTTGAAAGACATGACCAGGGGAAAGCTGCTGGATAAGATGAAATAACAGTCGATTTAATCAAGGATGAAGTGATATACTTGAAAAGCTTACGGCCCTTTATACGCAATGCCTCACGACTTCAAATGTACCAGAAAGCTCCGGGTACCATCCCAGCCACAGGACATGCAAACAGCCTTGCGACTAGGCTTTGTCGGCTTTTAATCAAACTCTCGCCACCTTTTCTCTTCACGGTATTCGAGCAAAAAGGGCAGCGGCCTCTTGGTTCTTGTAGATCTGGGGTAATTTTTAACCACAGAAGCCCAATACCAAGCTGTGAGCACGCACGCCTATACTGTGTGAAACCGAGGTCGCGTGTTTGCTTAGTAAGCGATTCTGCTGCGAGTCTTTCGCAGTGAAAGAAATAAATAGCATTGACCTGCACTCTAAAGACCGAAGTCGTCGCCTTTCCTTGAGATTTGCGTGCACTATGTTGTAAGAGTGTGCGGTTCGACGTCGTTACGCTGTTGAGACGGATCTATTGAGTTCTTGCCGGTCTGTTGAGAGGCAGGAGGCATTGAGCAGAATGACAGCGTCGACTGCGACCATCTGCCTTAACAATGGGGCGGCGTGGCCTTAACTATGGTCGGTGTCCAGTCCATCGTTGGGCATAAGATGGGACAATTTTTTCACACGGTAAATCAGTCGCTGGGGACCCTGGACGCTCGCTTGATCGTCTGCACATGTTTGCGGGGACGAAAGACATTGTTTCGCAGAAGATGCCTCCAAACGCGATGAATCGCCTTCGTAATGGTATTTGGAAAGCGCAGAAAAAACACGGACACGAGAAGAAACGAAGACGAGGACAAGCGCTGTAGTGCTTGTGTTCGTTTCTTCTTGTGTTCGTCTTTTTTCTGCGCTTTCCAAATACCATTCCATGATGACCGACCAACAAGTCCACATCGCCACCCTCACCGTCGTAAGGCTGATTGGTTGCCTTCACACGTTCGCAGGGCGAAAGGTTTCCTCGTTTCCCTGAAACCGCTCGGAAACGTAACCAGTCGTCCTTGGGGTGGTTCTTCCGGTTGTTGGGCACAATGCCGGTTACCCGACAACTTCGTTCGGTACTGCCTTGGCGCCTGTCTGCCGCTTAAGCGGCGAGCCGCGTGGTGGTTCGGTGCGTTACCTGACTGACATAACAGACTCGACTGCTTCACACAGTTTAAATCCTTCACTAACCTCGCTGTGTGTGCATATTCCGAAACCCCCGCAGCAGACGCAAGCAAAGCGAACCGGGTAAATGTACCGCTTGCCTGCCACGGGAGGGCCTATTTACCATCATCCCATTCCACTAAAGTTTTTCGGACTAGGCTTCAAGTTTGTCACGTGACGCTCCCTCCTATGTCCTTCCCCTCCTCCATATGGCCCTCGGTAACGCCACAACAGCGCCGCAGTTCGGCTGCTTACCACAAACGCCTCACGCGGAGGCTGCCGCTGTGACCACACTCCCAAAGTATTTCTAGTACATTATAGGCGCGAGTATAATGGAGGCACCCTAGAGGTCGAAAATAGAGCCCGCCACCTCGCGCTCCGCACCAGAACGTCATTGGCAATGAGCGTGGCCTCCGAAATCATAATTAAGGATAATCTCGGAGGCCACATCACTCGGCCACCATGACGGTCGCCTGCTAGCATACGCTAAAGGCTAGTACACGATATGTGAAAATCTACTTTCACGCGCAGCGGCCATGCGTGGCGGCGGATCGCGACACTCACTTTGCGTCCATGGGGAGAGGACCATCGGGGAGTCTGCTCGTCGAGAACGTGTACTCCGGCTCAGGCGAACTCAGGTGCTTCCGCAGCAAGGAAATGTGTCCCTTCGCCAGGGACATTTGGCAGAAGGCCAGAGACTCTCGCTGCGTTACTGGTGTCGGTAGCGGCTCGAATGATGAGATACCCTTGAAGCGTTGCGACAGGTACTTTTGATCGTCGTACATGCTTTGGATAAACGTTAGGTCCCGAGGGTAGCCGCTGGCTAGCGTACGTTCCTTCGAGGCGAACGACAGCAGCTGAATAGCCACGACGCGCTGCTCGGGACCCCTCTTGGGCACGGGTGTCACACGCTGGAAAACGCGTAGCAAGGTTGAATCGTCCGGATAGCCGACGACCTTTGGAGGCTCCGAGGGAAACGCCGCCGCCATGAGCTCTCGCGCATGAGATGTGTTAGGCTGGTAGACAATCTGCGAAATGGCGCGCACGAAGTCCAGCAAGATTATACAATGCAAGTACTTCATGTTTAGGAAAATAACAGCGCTGGATAGACAAGGACACCGGCAAAGAAGAACACAACACTGGCGCTGTTGTTCTTTGCCGGTGTCCTTGTCTATCCAGCGCTGTTTTTCTAAACATGAATTCCCACCAACTCGCCCAAGTTTCTCTTCTAGTACAATGCAAATACCCCAATGCTTGGCAGCGCATCTCGCCGTTTTAAGAGCAGCTTACCTATATCCTCACAAGCAAAGTCGTATAAAATCACTTTGTTTTGCCCGTACCGACCTATCGGGGCTGAAAGGACAACAGAAAGTTTATAAATGAAGCTAAGCACCACATAACGAGTGATCAGTTGAAAAGCTCTGCGCGTGATGTGAATATATTGTCGCAACGTCGGAAGCTCGGGGGCCGGATGGACTGGTCAACAGGAATAACCTGGACGGTCTTTAAATACCGCGCATTTTTGTTTCTTCCTCTTAATTGTGTTGTCTTTAAATGCCAATATATCTTCTTATCGTCATCGTCCTTACCGCAAGACAGACGCCGCATTTGTTTCCCTTCCAAAGGAAGCATCGTCCTTATGCACCGATGCACAGATGTATGCCATCGGTGAAATATTTTTAACTTATACATCAAGGACAGCGAAGCTGTATACAAGTAAGTTCTCACACCCTTCGGAAGTCTGCTGGCTCACGGCATCACTCAAAAGCCCGAAAGCCACAGCAGTTGCTGATCTGCTGCATACGAGCGTGGTCATGGCTGTCTGGTTTTAGGGACGGCTCTCTGCGCAGGCTGCGTTCAAGCGAGGCTGTGGCTGGCTGTGGGAAAGGGGAAGTTTATGGAATGTTGTATCATGTTTACAACCGTGACTCTTTCTTTTTGGGGATAGTTGGGGAATTTTTTGTTTGGTGTATTATGGAACTTATGAAGCCTCCCTTTTGTAGGGACTACTCCCCATTCTCCTTTCCATTCGAAGTCCTTTCTATTAGACTTCTTACGGCATCGGTGTCCTAAACCAGACTGACCATTGCTTTGTCAGCTTTTGGTTCTCTTCTTGGGTTTATCTTTTGCCTGCGAAGACTTGCGTCGCTGGTGTTTCCTATATATATATATATATATATATATATATATATATATATATATATATTTGTGGGAATTCTTCATTATGTTCTTCGTGTTTGTTAGTTTTGCAGAATGTCGATTTGTTGTTCTGCCTGTGGACTCTTGTGTTGTTTGATGCAATTCCTGAGCGTGCTTAAGTCAATATGCTACGAGATCACGTCCTTGAAAATTGTCATCTTTAATCATGCTTCATGTTTTAAAAGAATTACTGGAGGTAGCTAAAGTAATCCTTTTCTTACAGGCGACGGTTTGTTTCCCCATAAATATGTGTTTGCTGACGTTGTCATTCAATTTACCGCTTTACGGGGAATGATAGCTAGTCGCGCTACAATGAATGCGTATGCATATCCTCTTGGTTTGATTATGTCGATGTTTTCGTTTAGTGGTTGACCCACTGTTGCAAGGTTTTCGGGTGTTTTCTCCACTCTTTTTATTACTGTATCCCACATCTGCGGCAGCACTTTTTCTGGCTCGAAAAGAATGCCTAGTATTATTGCTTTTTGGGCTATTTGAATTTCTGGTGGTACTTTCAGTGGTACTGGTGGCAAGGGGGGGGGGGGGTGGTACTTTCGCTCGCTCGTTCACCCGTTCCTTCGGGCTATTCCCTTACATTGACAATATCGTCAACGTATTTTGCATATATATTTAATTTATGCGACCTTGTGCGGCCACACTGCCATATTTATGCACACAGAGCACAAGCACTTATAAACCTACCGCGTGCTCTATCTTGTGGATCACGTGCTGGGTCCATACGTTTATTTTCAGTCGTGTTGCGTGATTCTCTCCTAATTCTTTCCTTCATCCATGGTTTTCACCTCCGATGCTTTCTTCTTGAAGCTGCCTTTTTTGACGGCTTCGTGAAAATTGAAACGAGATGTCAGACCCTGCGACGATTCTTCTGAGCCCCCGTCTCCTCCACACTCGGTGCACGATACGGCGCCGTTTTGTGTTGAAGCTCACAAAACTACGCGGTAATGTGATGTCACCCAAGCCACCCTGAAAGCTGCCACTAGCGATTAATGCGTGACGCTGGGCAAGGCATTTGTATGAATGCGTATCTTTTTAAACAGCAAGCTAGCGCCCCCCAGTGGCACACCTAAAAGTTGGCGCGCTCGCTTTCCGCGGAAACTGTTCCCATTGTAGGGTTGCGAAATGAACCGACTGCATCTCCCGCCGATGCCTATGTTCTTTAACGCAGCCACTCCACGTCCTGTGTCTGTTGTCCATGTGGACATACTTGTAAGCTGTTTATTTCTTCAAGAACCGAAGGAACGGTCGGTACCGTACCTTGAACGTTGTTTTCAGCGTGACTACAACTGCTACCATATTCAGTAGTAGCCAAAGTACATACAGTGCGCATTCACGTTGCTGATTTTTTTTTTTTTTTTTTGCTATGCGACACGTCTTGCTTTGAGGCGTTGGTGCGTTCAGGGTACTAATAGTGTTAAGAGTATTAGTAGGTTGTAATAGTGTTCATAATGTTAAGGCTGTTAGTCACTGGTTTCGTGAACGTGTGAGCGGCCTAATGGGTAGAGTGACCGGCTACTGCGCTGGAGAACGTTGTTTTGAATTTATCAACGAAAGGCTCCTTTTTTTCTTGAAAGGGGAAAACCAGTCCTGCATGCTGCCGTAGAACTGACTTGCACCTTTCCCCTCTTTATAGAAAAGACCCCAAGCGAGGCATGCCACTTGACGTCACTTTTCTCTTCTCCCGCGCTTTTCACATGTACATTCTACGCGCTCTCAACCACGCCCTCGATGTGGCATGCAAGACAGCAGCGGGAAATACGAAGGAAGAGGCAAAAATCTCTTTGCAGTTGAAAACAAACTGACACCTTCCACATTCGTGTTCAAGCTCTTTCACACGCCCGTAAAATGTGCTTCAAAGAAAGCTTTCCTTCATCGCTGAGCTATATAGCCTCGGTTACATTACAATGGCGCGCTCACCAGCTGCGGTGCGCGGAATCTACTCAGGTTGCGCTCCTCGTACGTGGTGGGCTCGGTCAAGCGCAAGCAGGGTAGTTTGGGGCACTTTGCAGGTTTCAGGATAGGCCGGTCGTTCTCGACGCTCGTGAACGAGAGAACCACGAGGAAGATTTCTGCCAATGCGATGAAGTAGTGCCGCTTGATGAGCTGCACGTACACGTCCTTCCAGATGATGGCGGAGATCTGCGAAAACACGCCCATGGTGCCTGCGAGAGAAATACGAACCAGATTGTGATACTCTCTCCTACCTACCTTCAGTGCCCAGCGTCTACGCTTTTAAGGATTCGCCGTACACGAAAAGGTGTCAAGTATCTTTTTTATTTGTGTTTGTTCTGGTTTCTCCTGTCGCGGTGATTATTGTGCTGGAAATTCGTCGAGTACTGCTGGCCACCTATTTCGGTAGTACTAACTACTTACCCTTTTCATCTTGATAGTGATAGTATTGGATAGATCTTGTACTTCGCATTGAAGTGTGTTTAGTCTCCTTAAAATCAATCTGATTGAACTTGCGCCCCTTTGTGCTGCCAGACAGATCATTAAAAAATCAAACTTTTCAACTCTCTAATAGCACTTACTCCTCTAAAAGGAGTTGGTAGCGCTACCTGGGATCAGAGAGAGAGAGAAGTTGAAGTGTCCGAACAGAAACGGAAGAGGACAGTGCCGAATTCAGACGATAGACACGATCTTAAGCTGAATCGCGCAGTCTCTGCGTATGACCGTTCACTGCCATCAGTGGTGAGATCAAAGCATGGAGGCATCAACGGTAGAGTACCGAGTTCGAGTGGTTAGTAGTGGTAAGGAGTGATTAAAAATAAGGAAGAAATTGCTTTTGTTATGAAGCAGCGCTGACAAGAACGTTCTTCGATAAAGAAATGCAGGCCAATGTTACATGGGAATTTCTAGTCATTCTGTCAGCCGCATTTACTACAGGGAATGCAAATAAAATAACTTTACCTTGTCTTTCTGTATTCTGTGCGCTGTTATTATAATCATAAACAATACCAGTTCTCCGATCTAAATTTCACCTTCCTTCAAACCTCCGATGTCTCCAGCGCACTGAATAAAGCAATTCGCGGTAGTTATTGCGACATCCGAATGAAGCACGACTAGAAATGTCGAAACGTCTTGGTACTAACAAATAAAAGTGAGGATTACTGATGCCCCCCCCCCCCCCCCCCTCACTTAGGCAAAGGAATAAAGACCGTCCTCTCAGTGACCACGCGTGCTTGCGTGGAAATTAACTGTCGGGAAAATCGAACATCAGGGGGGGGGGGGAGTCATCAATGAACGTACAGCTGTAATACTGAACACTGAACATGCAGTGAATAGTTCGGATGGGAACACCACTTAAGATGCGCCTTGTAGCTCTTTGTATTGACGTTATGAGCATAAACATTACCAGTCCAGCACCAGATTTCGCGTTCCCTAGCACCTGCGATGTTGCAAGTGTACCGAATAAACGTACTCACATTCATTTATGCTGCCTAAATATGAAACATGAATTGAAATATTGGTACGCCTGGGCAGTAAAGTTCACCATGACTAAAAAAAATGAAAGCAGCCACTATGCACATTGCACATGACTATGGAGCAAGATGTACTATAAGACACGCAGACAACGGAAGAGAGACTCGGAACCCTGGCGTCAGTGACCGCACTATGCTTATGTAGAAATGATAAGGTGCGGAAACCGAACGGGCACCAAAGAATTACCGGCTCTATGTTGTAGGACAAACGCCGTTGCATATATCTACAACATAAGTGAATAGGCGACCTCGATATCATTTGGCGCTGCACCCAACTTAAGCGCAAGTTCACACACGCCCGCGCTTGAATAAGCACCATGGAGAAGACCGATAAGGGGCACTCGCACACTCGGGAAAGACGAACAAAGCAGCGTGTAGCTTGAAGCCTAACATGAACCATGGCTGCTTCGGTAACGCATCCACTGAAGAAGAGAAATGGCGTAAGCTTGCTTAGATGACGAAAACGAAAATTTACAATTAGAGCTACAGGGTGGCAAACTTCAATTCACTACTAAGAAACAGCAACGGTACCTTCAAGGCTCGGGGCAGGACGTCAGAACGCCGCGATGGTGGAGCCGGCACCGTCCGGTATCGTGCAGCGCGAGAGCGGGCCCGTCCGTGGATGCTGGCCACGTTGGCACGGGCAACGTGCTTGCCCGGGCAGCGCGAGAATCACGCAGCATATAGCGTACAGCCTTGCTTGCTTGATTGTTCTTCACTTGTGGCGCGTACCCGCTACGGGGCATTGGCCAAGAAGCCGGCAGTTAAAGAGAATAGGTATGGAGAAAAACCTAAACAAAAAACTAAATCAAGGTGAAGTATAACGTTTACGATAAATAGGAAATAGATTTACCTGACAGATACGAAAATAAACGTAATTGTAATTATATATGAAGAGCAATTTTTGTGTGGTATTAGAATAATTTTGAACACGCAGTCAACGATTTAATGAGCTATCCAATCATTGATTTTGAGAGTTAACATGGTAGCCTTCTTGTGCTACAGAGATGGTCGCAAATGGCCACGGAGATGTTCCTGTGGTTAAAGCCTAATAAAGAAACCCCGAAGGAGAGGATATTTTGAGTAGTAAAGAAATACTGAATTTACGAAATGAAAATTCAAATTTCTCCCTCTGATGTCTAAATCGATGGCATGTTAATAGAAAGGGGTCAATGTTTTTGGGTTCCTGACAGGTCAGGAACCGAAAACATTGACATTGAAGGACAGAGGGGACGGTGCCAAACCGGATCTGTATAGACAGATTTTTACTGCTGATGATGATGATTCCAGGCATAGGCACATACCCACAACGGAAAACTGAGCGTGAAGCGGGCTGTAGAGCGACAAGAAAATAATGGCCAAGCAGCAGTAGTGCTATATAGAAGTAAGTTAGACCAAGAAATATATTTTTACTTAGGTATGCACTTAGGAATCACTTAAGAATGCACGGGTAAGAGGCTTGTTTACATTAGCAGTCAGTTTACTATTTTTTTATCTGCAGCACATTATTCTAATGATGGCGTGGAAGCACGAAGAACGGAGAGACATCCACTTGCGAATCCCACCGACTTCATTGTTAATCTTGTATTGATCCTAGACGAACAGACAGCGAAGAGGACAAAGATGAAGAGGCAGAAGAAGAGAACGAGGACATGGAGGACCGTAATGGCAGCTGACTACTATAATTAAAGTCTTGAAGGATTTTACCGTGTGTTGGAACTTTATAAATCTTATTGGTCATTTCTTTATTAGCTTATTTTTTATACAATCTTTAATATTCTTTATTCATGCTGACAGATAAAGTGTAAAAAATTTGAAGGACACTTTGTAAATTCCAAAATGTGTTCGACGAAAACCTGTAGCCATTCGACTGACTAGGCCATGTCTTTTTTTTGGGTTTTTTTTATTTTTTGTGCGTGTCACTCCCAGTGGAAGGGGATCAGGCTTTCGCCGAACACACTTTGGAATTTACAAACTGTCCTTCAAATTTTTTTTGACAAAGTGTGGCTTCAGGTAAACGATGGACTGCTTATTCAGGAATTCTTTGTGTCTTTGCTTTAATGCCCCATGAATTCCTTATGCCGGGCTGGGTCGACGTCTACGATAGCTGAATTGTGATCACTGAAATGTACTGATATGTACTCGAGATCTTTGGTGGTTGGATATGTCTGGAAGACGAGCTCAAGACAGCTGCCATCAAGACAGCTGAACCGCTTGCCGTGGACTCATCACTGGGTCGCTTGGGAGCCATCCGACTAACTCGACTGCTGCAACGAGACGTCTGACGAATGAGCGTTGCCGCAAGCGCCGCTGTGCCATCACGTGATTGCTGAGAGTGTAAGAGGGAGAGGCCACAGCTGGCACCGTTCCAGGGCATGTATGGACGGACGGTCGGACGCCGCCGCTGTGCCATCACGTGCTTGCTGAGAAAGTGTAAGGGAGAGAGGCCACAGCTGTGGTGGCGCAACTGTTGCTATGGGCTGCTGTGCCATCACGTGATTGCTGAGAGAGTGTGAGGGGGAGAGGCCACAGCTGGCACCGTTCCAGGGCACGGACGGACGGACGGTCGGACGCTGCGACTATGAGCCATTAAAGGTGTTCGCCTTAATATGTCTCTACATTGATAGGTTTCATTTGTTTGTATATGATACGTTTCTAATTTTTAAGTCATTCCCTCTTATTCGCTTCTGAAAGCAACCCAACCCCTCTGTGGGCCAGTCTCGAGGAGTGGGTTGGTGCCGCCGTATTTATGGGCATCATCATTATTATCATCATTACTCCACAAGCATTGCTTTTTCAGAAAAAAAATGAACACAGCCCATTCAATGTGTTGTGCGAAAATCTTCAACTGTAAGTAAAGTGTATGGTCGAAAACATCCACTCAGCACTTTGCACATGACTATGGAGTAAGATACGACATGAACCCCTGCGCCCTACACCCGTAAGTGCCAGATATATGCCTGATATGCTATAAAACACATATTTTTCCCGGCAAACTTGTGAAGCTGCTCATTTATATAATATTTACAAGCATGAATTTAGGGATTCCCTTTAAACGTTCACCATACCACACCTCACGAAAGCGATTCATTGGATGCAAGAAACTAGGGCCAAATTCTTGAAGCTTTTTGTTCTTAAGTGTTATTTGCCATTTACCGGCAGCCTTCGCTAATAACATGTCCAGCACATACACTGACCGCAATTCTTTTTTGCGACCAATTCTATTGCATAAGAGTTCGGGAACTTCGGGCCTTGATGTTGTTGAGCGCAAAGCTAAAAGCAGTGTCGCTGACGTTCGCAGTGGAAACCCAGCGCCCGGTAACACGTTATGGCGCGTCATCCTCTGCCGCACATAGTCATCACAAATTATTATTGCGTCTATCGACAGTTTTGCTGCCAATTCTCCTGGAATATTTTATGTCGTTTTGTTTGCATACCCTACAATTCCATCAGCGTTGTGTGAGTGCTTTAGAAGGTCGGCGGCGCTATTGCTTTTTTCATGTAATATGCTATGTATCACGTATGACACTAATAAGTCCATAACAGGCATTTTTGAAGGCAACGGAGCAGTTCACGTCTCACAGAGCTCTCGTAGTCCTACGGGACAAATCCGCACGCTGCGTGAGAAGAATAAATGCAGCAGTGGTACTGCGGCAGCTTCTACTTCAAAAACAGTTCTATGGCATCTCTAAATTACAGGCTGAGCACCTCTGGCGGTGCACGTAGTCTTATTTAATGGCACTGCGGCTGGACATATAGCTGCTTCGTGGTGATCCTTTGCGCAATGCGGTGAAACTTCCAAATTCCCCCCCCCCCCCCCCCCCTCCTCTTGCCGCTGATAAAACGTATTCCTCTGCACTTTCACCGTTAACGCGAGTGTGAAGAAAAAAAACGAAAAGGAAGTGTGCCGTTCGAAAACTAAGCATTGTATTAAAATGCAAAGTAAAGAGCATTCCTATGCTGAGCTAGTGGCGCCGAAAAAAAAAAGCGGAAATTTTATCCAGCGCGCGTTTTATCCGCCATCTAATGGACGTGGCGTCACCTCACGGCTTTATGGAGAAGCCCGCAAAAGTTATCGAGTTGTGTGTCGCCGAGGTGCCGCCACTACAGCACGCTACCGAACAGAAGCGAAATTCTCATAGACATTCTGCTGAGACTCCAGCACGCTTTTCGGTGATATTGATGCGGGACTGTTTTGTGCTGAAGCCGGGGAGACCTTTAGAGAAACGCTGAAATAAGGGGTAAACGCCGAATGGACTGTTACATACAGGGTGTCCCAGCTATCACGCAGCACGATTTAAAAAAAGAGGAACGGCGTTACGCCAAGCCAACCTAGTGCGTATTGTTTCCAGTACAGTGGAGTAGCCGCCAGTAATTTTTTTCGTTACCGAGATTTAATTAATAGTTGTAATTAATTATCTAACTCGATAAGTACTGTCCTAATTATCAAAGTGTCAATGAGAAAGTTGTAGAGTGACATGAAAAACTCCCGATACAGCTTTCTGTTGTTCAATACGTGTTACATAAATGTGTTTTTCCGAGTGTGAAAGAAGCCCGCGAATGCACGCAAAGTGCCTCGAGCGGCCAGTCGCGCGGCAAATCTCAGTAACGAAACAATTACTGGCGGCTACTCCACTGTACTGGGAACAATACGCACTAGATTTGCTTCGTGTAACGCCATTCCTCTTTTTTTAATCGTGCTGTGTGATAGCTGGGACACCCTGTATACACATATTCATAGAAAAGAAAGAAAACCGAGGGGGCCAATTTTTTTAGTCAAATCATAAAAGCCAACAAAGAATGAAACGAAGGACAGCATAGGAGAAATTATTTGTAGTTCGTAATAGAAATAAATAAACTATAAATAAATGGAAAATAAAGTGGGATGAAACAACTGGAAGCAGGTGTAATGCGCACCCACGTCTTCGCATTACGCGTGGGCGATGGTCTCGAGCAGTTCCGACAGCCTTGATATGTTCAGGTAGGATGTGTGGGTTTACTGACCAGTTGCCTTCACCCAAAAAATTAGTGCAGCTTGCACTAAGTTGTGCAAGGCTGGAGAAATAGCGCAGCTGGTGATCACCTACCTTCTTCCAGTTTGGCTAGGCTCGGCTAAGTTTTGCTAGATTCGGCTGGCGGCACGACGAGCTTCCAGCTGAGCGGATTCTTTTTATGGAGTCTTGTACTTATTCGGCCATCCCATGTTACATTTACTCAACACAAAGTCTAGAAGAGGTGTGTGTGTCGCCGTCGCGTAGACATCAGCTTTATAATCAGTGTGACGCCATGGCCAAGCATCACAAAGTGTTGTGATGACTAAGGAAAGCAAGAATTGCGGCGCGAAGCAATGATATGGCTGGTCGAAGCTGGGTAAGTGATTGCTAGGCGACCGCATTGACGGAGAGGGTCTGCTGGAACGCGTTGTCGGCATTGGAACGCGGTGTTGGTGTTGCAAGCTGCGCTATGCAACGCGCAATGACTGTCATCGCTGGAGCGGTGGCGGAGCAGCGAGGCGCAGCTGTGGCACATGGTTGCTAGGCAATGCGCAGTCACGTCTTCGCTAGGCGAGTTTTTGCGAATGCTACGCGGGGAAACGCAAAGCTTTAACAGCTCTACTGTTAAAAGGTGACGTACTATGTGACGCCCCCAGATAAATGCAGACGAGCGATCTTGAAACGCGAAGCAGGAGGAAAAATCTAGAAATACATGGTATGTCGCAAATGAAACAAGAAAACTTCCTGCCAAAAATTAGCGAGGTGGTCAAACAAGTCCGAGTCGCAGAGATCAACGACAGCGACGTTGAGATCTATCATAGACTTCTTGCGAAGGCGATCAAGGTGCCCGCGATCACTCGGCGATTTCACTCGGCGAATCCGTCTTTACTTTGGACTAGGACGGCGCCGAGGCCTAGGGTACTTGCGCCGGGTTGTATTTCGGTGTCGGCGTCTTCGTTGAAGTGGTTGAGCACTGGTGGCGACTGCGGGCGCTGTTTAAGCTCTTGGAAGGCTTCGGCTTGCGGTGCTTGCAACTTGAAATCGACGTCTGATTTCGTGAGATAGGTTAATGGCTCGGCGATACGCGAAAAGTTCTTGACGAAGCACCTGTAATATGCACACAAGCCAAGGAATCTGCGCACTCCCTTCTTGTCGATGGGCTGTGGGAAGTTAGCGCATCTGTGGATCAAGGTGGACACTAGATTTTCTGATGACGTGGCCCAAGAACAGAAGCTCGTCGTAAGCGAGGCGGCACTTTTCCGGCTTCAGAGTGAGCCCTGATGACTTGATGGCTTCTAGTATTGTCCCAAGCCGCCTAGGTGATCGTCCAAATTCCCGGCGAAGACGACGACGTCATCTAAGTAGACAAGACAGGTCTGCCAATTCAATCCTGCTAACACCGTGTCCATCACGCGCTGGAACGTTGCAGGCGCCGAGCAGTCCGAATGGCATGACGTTGAACTCATATAGAGGCCGTCCGGCGTCATGAAGCCAGTCTTTTCGCAATCCTTCTCGTCGACTTCTATTTGCAGAGCAGATCCAGTGCGTCGTCTGTCGTCTATCCGTGGGAGGAGGTACACGCGTACGTCCTTCGTGATCTTGTTCAAGCGGCGATAATCGACGCAGAAACGTAGAGTTCCATCCTTTTAGGTGCGAAGCACCTTATGCACTCGGACTGTCGGCGTCTCCTGTCGTCGTCGTCACAGTAAATCGCGCGCAATCACGTGGTGGAAGGCGCAATCTCACGCTCTGCGCTCGGGCTGTCAGCGTCTCCTGTCGTCATCACGGTAATGTCGGCGTCTCCTGTCGTCGTCATCGCGGTAAAGCAAGTGGCTCGTGTTCGCGCTCAGCACGCGCTTGTGCCACTGCTCCCGCGTTCGTTGTCGTCTTCCACAGCTGGCTGGCTGCGTTGCCGCTCATCATTTCAGCGTAGAATTTCACTTTTCTGTTGTCGTAATGGGGAGGCCGCGTTTACGGGGTTATGAACCAATGCTTAAGGCAGTATGAGCCCATTAGTGGTGCATCACTGCATACTTCGCATCTCCCCAGGTTTCACGTTAGTGGAGCTGCATTTCGCTCAATGGGGCATTTGACACTTACGTATAAAATTTTTCTCTCTCTCTCTTACACCAGCAGCTTTTTCTTCACCAAGACTACAGGAGATGCCCACGGGCTTTTCCCCGGTTGGATGATGTCGTCGCGCACGATTTCGTCCACTTGTTGCCTTATAGCTTCACGTTCTCGCGTCAAAACTTGGTTAGGGCTCTGGCAGAGTGGTCCAACGTATACTTCGGTTATTATGCGATGCTTTGCAACTGGCGTTTGTCAAATCCTCGATGACGTCGAAAGCAGTCTTTATATCATCAGAAGACTTTTTAGCTGTTGCTGCTTACTCATGGTGAGACTTGGACTTATGTCGAAGTATGGTTCGGGAACTATGGTCGTCGAGGTAGAGGCGGCCGAATCCACGAGAACAAACGCATTACTGGTTTCCACAATCCTCGATGTATGCGATCGCCATGCCCGTGTTGATGTGTATCTTGGCTGAAGTTTATAAGCATCACTCCCGTTTGTCGTCCGTGCATTCGAGCGATCCCTGTTGCGACGCAAATTTCACGGTCGAGCAGTAGACGTTGGTCGCCCTCGATGCCGCGATCTACGTCTGCGGTTGTTTCGGTTCCGACGGAAATCACAATGCTGGAGTAAAGCGGGATGCTGACTTGGATCTTCGAGCACACTCAAGGCATGGTGACTAGCGCTCTCCGGCGGTATCGCTTGATCTTCGGATAGCTTTATTGACTTTGACTTGAGGTCCATGATTGCGCTGTGTTGGTGTAGGAAATCCATGCCGTGAATGACGTCTCGTGAACAATGTTGGAGGATAACGAAGGTGGCAGGGCAGGTCCGGTCATGAACGGTAGCTGTTGCTTCTTTTTTTTCTTTTTTTCTGGGATTTTACGTGCCAAAACCAGTTTTGATTATGAGGCACGCCGTAGTGGAGGGCTCCGGATTAATTTTGACCACCTGGGATTCTTTAACGTGCACCTACAGCGCAAGCACACGGGCGTTTTCGCATTTAGTTCTTGGGTGCAGATTCCAGTGGGCGTTATTGTCCTCCAGCGGTCCGAATTTGGGGCCTTCCCACGCAGTCTTAACTTTCTTCAACTGGGCGGCGAAGGGTCCGCTCATGAAGGAGTAGTCGGCTCCTGTGTCTACTAACCCGGTGACTGCGTGGCCGTCGAGCAACACGTCGAGGTCGGTGGCTCTGTCTTGCGTTGCAGTTAGGTCTTGGCGGCGCATCACGGCTGCGTCGCGTTGACGTCTGACTAGTACGTCGCGTCGTCAGGTCTTTGGTCGGTGCATTCTTTGCTTCCAGGCTTCGTCGGCATGGCGGTTTGTTGTTGTTAAATTGTCGAGATAGTCTCTTCGGCGTCTTCGTCGGCGGCGGAGGATCTTCGTCATTTCGATGGACAGCAATCATGGGAGACGCGGGGGCTTTCATTTTGGTTGATGACTTGGCCACGATCTTCCTGGTCGTGCCAGGTAGAAGTCCGTGGTCCGGGGGCAGGTTATGTAGCCTGCGGCTAGCTCGATGGTCCGGGGTGACGCTGGTGTTATCTTCGGGTTGCGGGCTTGGACCGTGGCTTTGAGGGTGCGTTCGGTACATGAACGCAATAGCACATCCACCAGATGTCACGTAGTAGTGACAGCGAGGACCACAGCAACAAAACTGTTGATGAAACTAACTTTTTATTGGGCGAACTTGTGCCCACAAGACAAAGTGACACTCAAGCACAACAATTGCGGCGAGCAGAGTCAGCGGTCGTCGAAAATTTGATCAGCGGGTCAAGCGCGTCGGCTTTTATACATGAGTCATCGAAGATTCCAAAGTGTAATCGCTGATACCCGCATGTCTTCCAGAAAGTACCGCACAATTCGCGCCGCGCATACATGCAATCAGATTATGCAAGGATCGGTGACAACAGACAGCGGATAGAACCATCGATAACATTCGAGAAACTTCCGATGCACGCAGGCGCATCCTGCGCTGAACGATAACATTTGTTAGACGGTGAAACGCGGTCACCCGAGAAAGATAAGCAAGTACACGTGTCAATATTGAGTGTGACCAGTAAGACCACGATGCTGAAAGCCGCGTGGCGGATTGATTGCTGCTTCGCACACCAGCGGTGACGCTGAAGTTTTAAAGCGAAGCTTTGTACCTCTACCAGCCAAGGGTTCTGTCGTGTCCGTCGTTGTAATCAAAAAACGATCCCGACGAACCGCTAACAATTGCAGGTATAGCAGGTATTGCAGGTATAGCAGGTATTGCAGGTATAGTAGGCTTACTTGAATTCAGGCATTCAGCGTACAACTAAGCACCCGTTTTCGCAAGAAAAACCACAAAAACAAGCTTCAAAGTGATGAGCCAACATGATGGATGATAAGGGCTGCGGGCAAACAACGGAAACAGGCTCGGCGCGGTCCGTAAGATTAGATTGCAGCTGTTGCAAAGCTTATGCAGCTGCTTGAAAGAGGGTTGACGTCATTCGAAACCCTTCCAGCCTAGTAACATAGAGAAAGAAATTCAACAAGAGGGGACACTCGGCAAAAACTGGCAACAGGAAACACGTCACCATACGTCACGCTATACTTTTGACACCGAACGTTAGCTGCCGCGAGCATCTAAAAAAAAAAAGTGAACTTAAGTTAACAGGCATTCATTAATTTCTTTTATTCTTTGCCGCGAAAACTAAAACGTTTTGCGTATAAATTAACTTAAGCTTTGCGACTTATTTTCCTTGCCTTACCTAGCCACAGGTCAATGACGCGCCAGATACATGCGTCATCCGCCAGACACTCCCCCGAAGCCAGCGAGGATGGCTGCGCGCGCGTTTGAGCACTCGCGCGCGGCGACCCGTCTGTCTCATTCTTTTTTTCTTTTTTAAATGTAACCTGGTTTATTGGGCTCTCGGCGTATTCTTGCGTTCCTTCTGCACTGGGACAAGACACCACTGCACTATTGGACTACGGCAAGGTGAGAAATCTTGCTTCACAGTCTACGACGCAATTAGGCTTACGGCACGGGACCGAGACTTAAGACGCAGTTAGCGAAAAACAGCTTGGCCATCCTGGCGCAGTTAATTTGAGTAAATGAATCGTGCTGAGACATGTTTCCGACGCTTCCTAGGGGACTATTGTAACTTATTTCGGTTTTTGAGCCACACTGGCCGCACAGGGCGCCGTGTCGCAGTTAGCGAGAACTATAACTCGGCCGTGGTACCTAGTCTAGTGCATCTTGCTAGGAGAAGTTTGTGCCGCTTTCTCTGACGCCAGACATTACTGAAAAGTAATTTCGTTACTTTCTGGGGTACTTTTGAGGCACGCTGGCCGCACAGCACGCTGTGACGCAGTTAGCGATAAGCAGCTCGGCCGTGGTGATAGTTAGTTTGGCGTGTAATGAATCTTAGAGGGACAAGTCTGTGACGTTTTTTGTGGCTCCGCAACAACATATACTTTCTTTCGGTACTCACGCCTGTTGAAAACGCGATGGACGATTGCCAAGAGTGATAGCATGGGGTGTGCTGCTGGCGCCGGTAGAACGCGCGAACAACGAACATATCAGAATCTTGTCATTCGAAAATTACGTCTTCTAAAGGATTGAAAAAAGGCATTGCACCCACGTATTTGTCTTGAGTGCCTGTTGCGTCCGTCTCTGTGTATGTCGCGTACCGTCGCGTCGCCCGAGGCCAAGTTTTGGAAACGCGAAGTCGCTCGTGTATTTGTGCTGCCTAAGTGCAGGAAATAATGCCCGGAAATTGGGGAACGCTTGGAAATCAGATGTTTTCATGTATGTTTGGAATGAGTCGGGTATTTTCTACGCCATTATGTAAAAGCGAATTGCTTTTGTTTGTAATGCCGCCCATTCACCGCTTTCGCACGTTTCGCCTCGCAGTATTCCTATGTCTAAATACCAAAATGACTCATGCTTGTAACATGCTGTTACGTGCTTGCAAATGTAACATGCTTGTAATTTACTTTTTTTTCAGCTGGTACCGTCCGGTGGAGCTTCATACAGGAACTACTGCCTTACCTGCTGGTGTCACGTTGGATGAACGCACAAAAAGCGCGGAACGAGCTTTTATATAGAGCAAAATAAATATTTCCTCATTGCACAAAAGGTCTTGCGTCTACTTTGTGAAATTGCACGTGGCACAGATTCGATGGGACTTTACGAGATCGTTCGCAATCATTTTTACTAAATAATAAACCGATTCTGTACGAAGAGCAAAAAAAAAGGAAAAAAAAAAAAAGGGGGGGGGGGGGCGCAGCCGGCGTGCTAGCTTGCGTTCAAAATACGCGCGCCCAAAACCGAAACCGGAAGTGATGCAAGTGATCGACACCGACCGCTTGGCACGCTGCAGTCAATTCGGCCGCTGGGCCCTATGGGAGTGTCCCCTCTTGTTCAATTCCTTTCTCTATGCTAGTAACTGCTTCGGTTCATTTTCTAGACTACACCACTATGGGTAGACCACGGAAAAAGTTAGCACTCGTGTGCTTCACCAATGCAAAACAACCAACCACCATTCGCGGAACGTGCATTGATTTAACCTTGGCAAAGAATGTAACTACAGTGAAAACTGAAAATTTGAGTCTATATCAGACCGATCATAAAGCAGTAGTGAACATTGTTGTGAAGTAAATAATAATAAAGGCCGTGGTTAAAGTTACGTTGTAGTGTGTGAAATATCAAGTGCGCCGCAGTCACCGTGAGGGTGGCGTAAAAAGCTTCGCTTTCCAACCACCTTCACAGGGTGGATTGGCGGGCAATTTTTACGTAAGAGGGGTTGACTACAGGCTTAAGGGTGATATAGACCAGCCGCGGGGGCCACATTGCAGTGCGGGTGGAATAATAGGCAGTTTTGTTTCAACGTAAGCCCCGACCTTGCATCCGCAAGTCAATTGCGCATCAACAACAGTGCGCATGCGTAGAACGTGACCGATACATTCGATGTTGAGTGCGTATGCATGCGTCTTTTTCTTGCGTGTTGGCTTAGTGGGCTTTTGCGGTGCGCTTTCGCGAGATTCCATTGCTGACGAGAGCGTCATATGTATTGCAAGATGGCTCGCGATCAGGTGGATGATGTTAGCAGTTGTTGTGCGAGCTGAATTTTTTATACGCGATAGGCGTGGCTTCATAGACAACGTACAATATGTGTTGCATGCCGCAAATATCTTCAAAGATTTCTGCCAGCAGTATGGGGTATCACATTGCCATCAACTTGCTAGCGGCGACCGAGATAAGCGGTAACGGCCCGATCAGCGCGCAAGCCCTGCGTGTTGTTGCTTCATATATGTTTCAGATATTAATGCAAAATTTGCCTTAGGTGTCTAGGTTGCCGGTGCCCTTGGCGGTGACTTTGGCGAAGCTGCGCCGTGACGAAAATTGGCCGACGCCGCAAAGAGTAAAATCACGTCAAAAGATGCTCGGATTGACGTCCCATTTCTCAGGGACGTTCCTGTAAGTAAAGTAAGTTAGTGGCTTTGAAAAGAAAATTAGGTACATTTCGGTCTGGGTGGGAGTCGAGCCCGGGCCTTCGGGGTGCGAGACGAGTACGCTTCCCTGAAGCCATGCCTGGTCCACGGTTCTGGCTTACTAAGGGTGTGCCTAGTGCATGCCCGATTGCACACGTCACTTGGTCACAGAGACGCGCTCGTGCCACTGCTCGCGCATTCGTTGTCGTTGTCTTCCACAGCTGGCCTCGACGCCACTCATCATGTGAGTCACTCGCATGCCACTCCGATGCCACTCATCATGTTAATCATAACAAAAAGTGTGCCAAGTGTGCAATCAGGCTTTCGCCTTAACGTTTTACAAACGTGTAACACTTGCTTAATTTTTTTATGTTTGTATAACCTCGCGTTTAGCAGATTTATTGAAAAACTTTACTGAGCCGTTAAAATTTTGCTGCGCTCCCCCGGCGGTAAGTGCGCGCTGCGCTGTTGGAGTCCTTAGGCCAGGGCCCCAGCAGCCCTGATCGTCCGCTGCGCTCTTGTAATTATCTGTTGCTGATTAGTAGCT